>NC_056625.2:180151497-180451497 GCF_002870075.4 Lactuca sativa | reverse complement strand
AAAGTGGTTTTGACATCCATTTGCCATATTTCATAGTCATGAAATGCAGCTATGGCTAACATAACCCTAATAGACTTAATCTTGGCTACTGGAGAAAAAGTCTCATCATAATCCACTCCAGGAGTTTGAGAGAAGCCCTTTGCAACCAGTCGTTCCTTATAAGTGTATACATTACCATCCATGTCGGTCTTCTTCTTGAAGATCCATTTGCACCCTACAGTCTTACGACCTAGTACGTTCTCAACCAAGTTCCAAACTTGATTGTCATACATGGATTGTATCTCGCTATCCATAGCCTCTTTCCATTTAGCAGACTCAGGGCCTGCCATGGCTTCCGTGTAGCTGTTAGGTTCATCCCGACCTACTAGTGTCTCATCACTAATAAGTGTCTCACCTTCCGTAGTAATATGGAAACCATAGTAATGCTCAGGTGCATTCCTAACTCTCGTGGATCGCCTCAGAGGTGCAGACTCATTAATTGGTGCAACAGGAGTTTCCTCCTCAGGTTGAGGGCTAGGGTTTGAAGTTCCTTCACCACTTGACTCTTGAAGTTCTTCAAGGTCAATTTGCCTCCCACTGTCTCCTTGGCTTATAAACTCTCTCTCTCTCGAAAGACTCCTCTTCTTGCTACAAAGACCACATTATTACTAGGTCTGTAGAAGAGGTAATCAAAGGATCTTTGTGGGTAGCCGATGAAAATGCACCTCTCGCTTCGGGGTTCTAGCTTGTCATGAGACTCGCGCCTCACAAAAGCCTTGCAACCCCAAATCTTGATGTGGTCTAGTTTGGATACTTTACCAGTCCACATCTCGTGAGGAGTTTTGGCAAATTTCTTTGTAGGGACTAGATTAAGGATATGGGCAGCAGTCTCTAAGGCATACCCCCAGAATGAGATTGGTAGTGAAGCTCGACTCATCATGGAACGAACCATATACAACAAGGTTCTATTTCACCTCTCAGCCACACCATTCAACTGCGGTGTCCTAGGAGGTGTCAATTGTGAGACAATCCCACATTCCCTAAGATAGTCAAGGAACTTTGAACTAAGATACTCACCACCTCGATCGGATCAAAGCATCTTAATGTTCCTGCCCAATTGATTCTCGACTTGCTGTTTAAATTCCTTAAACCTTTTCAAAGTCTCTGACTTATGCTTGATTAATGATGGGATTAAAACAACTTTTAATCTATGAAGATCGATTAGATCTTGAACAAGTATATGAATATGAAACAGCAAGAACACAATATTAAAACAAAGCAGAACGCAATATTAAGAACAAAACAGCTTGAATCAATCGTGTCGAATGATTAAATAAAATCCTTAGAAGAGCTCGATTAAGAACATCAACTGTAAAGGATTGGAAGATTACAAGAACGATTACTGGAAAATATTGTACTCTTGATAAATCGCTAAATCGATAATCTCTAGAATATTAACCTAATATGCATGCAAGCATTAACTTATATACAATACATAAAAGGCTCTCGGTTGGACAGGCCCAAACCGGAGAATAAAAGGCTAATCTAACGAGCCCAAAAGACGCAACATCAAAACTCTTTTCAGCCCAACAATCTCCCCCTTTGCGTCAATTTGGAGCGAGACCTTCACTTCCTACTTGGGCCGGCGGCTGAAGCTGGTACCTTCTTCTTCACGGTACTAAACAGACACTTGGTTATGGAAAGGATGGTCTGTCTAAACCGGATGTACCAATTGATCATATCATTGAAGTACTTGATATCATCAGCCGAATTGTCTTTACACTGCTTGATGATGAATAAGATGTGCTCCAAGCAAGTTGTAGTGTAAAGATGTTTGTCAGCTAAAGCGAAGAGACATTTCTGTCCTTCGGCTCTAGTGAACATCACAGAGTTTCGCCTTGAATCTATCTTGCCCATTTGCATTTGATTCAGATCACTGGCCGATCCCACAGGCTTGACTTTCGGTTTCTTCTTAAAAACTGTGGCAACCTCCTAATCCATTAGGGCCACCTCCATGATATAGCATGCCAGCATCCTTTTGACATGGTCTAAGATGGGACCATATTCGGCTTCGTTTGTCAGCAGGATATTGTACAAGACTATCCAATCATGAGGGTTCAGATTGGGCAGATCCGCCAGAGAGATCATGTGAGCAGTTCTTGCAGATCCTCGGATAAGCTTGAACTTGACGTTTGTGAATCTCCCCACGGCAAAAGGCTTCATCACCCGAACATTGACAATCTTCTGGGCGCTCCATGTAAGGTACTGAGGGCGAGCGGCCTCCAGGTAGAAGTTAATGAGCTCCCTGTCAAGCTCATCGTTCGGATGCGGGACTTCAAAGATGTTGGAGAAGGCGTGGAAGATGAACGCCTTTCGAGTCAGTGGCATATCGAACTGCGAATCGATGGTGTTGTTGCAGTCGAACGATATCACCGGCTCGAGCCATAGTATGCTTGGAGTCTCTATGGCCTCTTTTATCAAACGATCCCTGGTCCAGGCAGGGAAGAGCAACTTTCGGCTCTCAACGAGATCGTGGGCTTCTTTTTGCTTTCGTTCGGCTTCTTCAGCCTCACGCGCCACACGACTGGCATCACCTTCAGCATTGCGACTGTTTTTCCGTTTCAACATGTCCGCAATGGTCTCCTTGTCTTCATCTTCATCTTCATCTCCATCCTCTGCTATGTGTTTGCCCTTGTTCTTCACACCCGAACCCGAGGCATGACCAGTTGAGGGTGGTTCAGTTGTGTGAGTAGCTTTGGAGGACGGAGGTGGTTTCGATCCTTTCTTCTCATCTCCCCCTTGTTTCGGAATGGACACGAAACTCGGCAGACCTTCGATTTTGCTTAAGAGGTCCATGGTCGGGGAGAGCTTTTCAGCGAGGGTCCGCCTCACCGAATGATTAAGGATGGGGTCGTGTGCTTCCAGGATGTTGGATAGAGCTGCGTGGACATCCGAAACACACGTCTTTATGACTTCCCTCTCGGATCGAAGAGCTTCCAATTGTTGTTCGGAGTTGGAAAGCTGCGTGCTCTTGACCTTTAGGGCAGTTGTTTTACTTGCCAGAACGTCCATCAGAGAGTTCTCTGCCGCAAGATCCTCTTGTAGTTTTGCCAGACGGGCATCGATGGAGGCACGGAGTGCCGAGTTGTCGTCGCTGATATTTTGTCGGAGGGTAGCGAATGAAGTCAACTCCGTCGAGACGAACTTGGCCAATTGCTGAACAATCGGTTCCACAGTTGTCTGTGTGGCATTGGCGCTTTCCTGCAGAGACTTTAGCAGGGCAGAAGCGTCGGAGAACAGTTTATCGACTTTTTCGGTCGCTGCCTCACAGGCTCGGGTGGAGGCGTCTATTGCAGCAGTTGCTGAGGCCACTGAGTCTTGTTGAGCCCTGGAGAAGGCATCAACTATCTTCTGAAGGGCAGCTTCAGACAAGGATGACTGCTGGTTGGAAGAGGAGGCAAGAAGTTGATCAACCTTCTCGTTAAGCTCGCGAAGATGCTTCTTTGTCACTGGAGCATCATCCTCCTCATCACTTTGAACTTGAAACGGACTATAGTAGACCGAATCAAAGTTCATGTGATCACCACCAAGGTATTGATCATCGCCATCGGAGGCGGCGTCTGGAGATTGAGGTGGTGGTGAAGCTGGGGGTGTTGTGGGTTTGGTTGGTTCAGGTTGAGTGGGTGGGGGGTTAGTTTCGGGTGGTGGTGGTGTATGGGTTTCGGTTTGTGGAGGTTCGGTTACGGGAGGGGTTTTGGTTACTGGTGGTGTTTCGGTTGATGTGGTGAATATGGGTGGGGGTATAGGGAATGAGGTTGGTGGAATAGTAGGGTTTATGGTGGGAATGGAAATAGGTATTGTGGGTGGAGGGGAAGGAACTGGGGATTGGTGAAGTTCCATCTCCGGGGTTGGTGAGCGAGGGGGTGTGTTGCCTCGTTGTGGAGATTCGTCTCCTTGTGAGCCCTCAGAGTCCGAACTCCCACCTTCGGATTCGCTTGAAGAGGAGGGTATGAGGAGCTTTCGCTTCGGTTGGGTCTTCCTCCTTTTCGGTTGTGGGGATGAAGCAGCCTTCTTTTGTTTACGCTTCTTTGGAGAAGGTTTTGGGGCTTTGGATGGTTTCTTCCCCTTGTCTGCCTTCTTACCCCTGGCCACCGGTTTGTCGGCATCATGAATCGAGCGCAGCATGTCCGGTGTCAGTTCCCTCGGACCAGATGGCCCTAACTCCTTGATTGCCTTGATCATACTGCTGTCTGAAGGCACACTTCCATACATAGTCTCCGGGATGGAGCCAATGAAGGAGAATTTTGATGCATCCGAGACGATGATCTTCTTGGTATGGAACGTACCAATAGAAGACATCGGTGCACCGTCAGCAGTTGGGATATCAAACCTGTCCATAGCCCATCTTGTGATCAAGATCTAGAACCGGGCCAGCGACACCTCGGAGTGTCGAGAAGTAGAAGAGAGGCTCTGAAGCAGCTGTTGCCAGAGGACAAACCCGTAGTCCAGATTGATCCCGTTGTACACCCCATACATAATTGACAGGAAAAGACGACTGGCCCCGTCCGATCCTGAGCTCCTTTCTGACAGTCCCTTGAAGAGAACTGTAAATAACCCATTCCACTGGGGCGGTAGGCAGGACTTCTTGAACCTTGCAACGGAGGTAAGAACTTCCGTGTAGCCCATGTTGTAGAACATGTTGTAGAGCATACCAACCGGAATCGTCTCCGGGTGAACACGCGATGGGTCAGTGGCAAACCCTAACAACGTGCAGAAACGGGGGCGAGAAATGGAAGTCTTGTGATCTCCCACTTCAAAGAATACCCGGTCGATGCCCTTGTCGTAGTAGGCCGTCGCATAGACCTGAGATAGAGCCACCAGTGGCACCGTTTCAATTCTGGACAATGCCGGAGCAAGCTGGGAGTACTTGAGGCATTCGATAACCGGCGACATGTAGGGATCATAGGCCAGTGGGTTCAGATCAATGACGAGGCATTGTTGAGGTCTGATGGGAAGAATCTGAGAAGTGGCATGAACAGATGAAGATTCAGCCATTGTTGCAGGTGTGGAGAAGAAGAAGAATGGGAGAGTGTTTTGGGAGTATTTTTGCTTTGGAAAATATAGGGCAGTAAAGAGGTAAAAGGTGGTGTTGATGGGTTTTTATAGTAGGTGATAGGAGAGAGAAAGATCGTTTCAAATCTCTTATGGAAATACGAAACGGGTGTTTTTGGAGTGACTGATTGGTGACAGTTGGGACGTGCGATGATCACGTAGGAGAGAGAGTGTCAGATTCCTAGGATCACGCCGCCCAATAAGCGCCGGTTCAGAGAGAGAAATCGTTTCCATTTCCACACGCGCCTGTAACTTCAGAGATATGACGCTTCGACATTGCACACGCGTCCTCAAGTGTCAGAAAAAGCGTGGCCGTTTCAAATTCACGCGCCCTCCTTTTTACCGTCGTTTGAATTTCTATCCTTTTAACTTCCGCCGAGTCAGCAACTTTTTGTCTGATCCCCTTTTAAACGGCTGTTTCCAATTAATGATCCACGTGTCTAATTTTTGACCACAACTTCATTTGTAACCATCCAGTAAATATCCAGCCTGTAAAATAATTAGTAACGGAATTTTGGAAAATCTTGGATTTTCGTGCAAAGAGTGTAAAAGAAAAAAGAAATAAAGCAACTCTTTTTAGGATAATCTGTGATGTCAATAAAAATAAAAAATTAAGAGTGAAAATAAAAATAAGACCTAAAAAAAACTCTGGAAAAAAAATGAAAAACCGAACCCGAACGTTCGGTTGGTTTCGGTTGGAAAAAGTTGAAAAACCGAACCCGAACTTTCGGTTGGTTTCGGTTCTTGAAAATTTTGAAAAACCGAACCCGAACCTTCAGTTAGTTTCGGTTCTTGAAAATTTTGAAAAACCGAACCCGAACCTTCGGTTAGTTTCGGTTCTTGAAAATTTTGAAAAACCGAACCCGAACCTTCTGGAGGTTTCGGTTATGGAAAATTTTTAAGAAACCAAGGAGTTTAGATATGCAATAAAAAAAACTTTTTACATAAAGAAAAACAAATTTTTAACAAGAAATATACAACACAGAAAAACTACCTTTGAAGTAATGAGCGAGTGAAATGGGTGAACTGAACCCGAACATTCGGTTGGTTTCGCTTCTTACGGTTGAGTTTGAGAGGTAGTGTGAGGTACTGACGTTGATTCCATCATACCTAGCCCTTGCAATATTTTATTGAATGATGCTTCAGGAAGAGCTTTGGTAAAGACATCAGCCAGTTGATCAGTGGTTCTTACGAAGTGAACTTCGACATTTCCATCTTCCACATGATCTTTGATGAAGTGATACCTCAGTGCTATGTGTTTGGTTTTAGAGTGTTGCACTGGGTTATGACAGATCCTAATTGCACTTTCAGAGTCACAATATAGTGGGATCTTCTTCATATTGAGTCCATAGTCTCGAAGTTGACTCTGGATCCAAATCACTTGCGATGTGCAGGATGCAGCGGCAATGTATTCCGCTTCAGCAGTAGACAGCGACACACATGTTTGTTTCTTGGATTGCCAGCTGACCAACTTCCCATCAAGAAATTGACAACCACCAGTTGTGCTTTTGCGGTCGAGTCCACATCCTCCAAGGTCAGCATCAGAATAGGCCTGAACGAAGAAGCCTGAATTGGATGGATACCATAGACCTAAGGAGGCAGTTCGCTTGAGATAGCGTAGGATGTTCTTCACTGCCAGCATGTGAGGTTCGCGTGGGTTAGCCTGAAATCGAGCACAATAACACACAGAAAACATGATATCAGGCCTGCTAGCAGTTAGATACATCTGTGAGCCTATCATTTGACGATAGAGCGTGATGTCGACAGCCGGTTTGTCTAGAGAAGGGGTAAGCTTGGTGCCGAATGCCATTGGGACTTTGACTTTTGAGTCTCCCATCATGCCAAACTTTGCTAGGAGAGTCTTTGTGTAAGCTTCCTGATTGATAAAGATGCCTTCGGGTCCCTGTCTTATATTTAAACCAAGGAAAAAATTAATAGGACCCATTGAGCTCATTTCAAACTTAGTCTCCATCAACTTTCTGAATTCAGCTGTTAAGCTGGGATTCGTAGAGCCAAAGATGATGTCATCGACATAAATTTGAACTATCATAAGGTGGTTACCTTCCTTTTTGCGAAAGAAGGTTGGGTCAACCGAACCCTTTTTGAATTTGGACATCTTTAAAAATTTTGTAAGCGTTTCATACCAGGCTCTCAGAGCTTGTTTGAGGCCGTACACAGCTTTATCCAGAATATAGCAATGATTTGGATACTTTTCGTTCACGAACCCAGGAGGTTGCTCCACATACACAGTTTCTTCAAGTTCTCCATTGAGAAATGCACACTTGACGTCCATTTGGAAGACCTCAAAGTTTTTGTGAGCAGCATAGGCCAGAAATATTCTAACCGATTCTAGCCTAGCTACTGGAGCGAACGTCTCTTCGTAATCTATCCCTTCCTCCTGATAGTATCCCTTGACAACCAGACGAGCCTTGTTCCTTATGACATTACCTTCCTTGTCCATTTTGTTTCTGAAAACCCATTTAAGACCAACAACTGAAGCATCCGGAGGAGTTGGAATGAGGCGCCAGACTTTGTTCCTTTTGAACTCGTTCAGTTCGTCTTGCATTGCTTGAACCCAATCAGAGTGATCGAAGGCAGTGTTCACTGTCTTCGGTTCAACTTTTGATACGAATGAGTTAAACATACAAAACTCTACCTTTGAGAATAAAGATGTCTGTTTTGCCTTCAGTTGAGATCGGGTCAGAACCTTTTCAGATACATCACCAACTACTTGAGAGATAGGATGATCTCTAGTCCATTTTGTAAGAGGAGGGTAATTCGGATCGAAGGTTGGATCTAGTTCAGCATTGATCATCTCTTCGGGCTCAGATTGGCTGTCAAAATCAAGCATCAAATCATCATGCTCCCCCTCAATTGATGAGTCTTGAGAAACATGAGGTTCAGGGGTTTCTTGCGGTGCTGGACTTTCAGGCATTGAAGCACCTTCGTTTGGAGGGGCACCTTCGGTTGGAGAGGTACCTTCGGTTGGTGAAGGACCTTCGGATGAAGTTGTAGAGCTTTGCTCCCCCTCGACATAAGAACTTGGCTCCCCCTCGACTGAAGCATTGTTGGTTGGAGAGTCATCAGTGGGCGATTCTCCTTCATGCATTCTTCTTGCAGCATCTTCGACAATCTGCTTCATATGATCTATTTTGTTGTCAGCTGCACCTGCTTCGGAGAGAGAAGCTTTTTCCGGTTCATCAAAGAGTTCCAGAAATTTCTCGTACAAATTGGCGATTGAGACTGTGACTTGGCCAGTTTGAGGAAATATTTCCCCGGCAGTGTCATCTATGGCCTGTAGCTTCTTGACGTAGTTATCGTCGAAGGTCACATAGTATGTCTCTTCAATCCTTCTTGATCGTTTGTTTAGGACCCTGTACGCCTTGGATGTGAGAGAGTAACCCAAAAAAATTCCCTCGTCGGCTTTGACATCAAACTTGTTGCGGTGTTCTTTAGAGTTAAAGATGAAACACCTTGAGCCAAAAACGTGGAAAAATTTCACATTGGGCTTCCTGTTGTTTAATATCTCATATGGTGTGAGCGTGAATCGCTTGTTGAGATAGGACCTGTTTTGTGTATAACAAGCAGCAGAAATCGCGTAAGCCCAAAAATAAAGAGGTAAGGAAGCGAAACTTAACATAGTTCGGGCAGCTTCACACAGAGATCGGTTTCGTCTTTCGACTATCCCGTTCTGCTGTGGTGTGTAGGGAGCTGAGAAATTATGGCTAATTCCCTTTTCTGCAAGAAACTCTTCAAACTCCCTGTTCTTGAATTCGAGACATTTGTCGCTCCTGATGTTGCGAACAACCTTCTTGAGCTGGACTTCAATTTGCTTGATAAACACTTTCAGCTTTTGAGTCGCTTCAGATTTGAGCTTTAGAAAGAACACCCATGTAAATCGAGAGAAGTCATCAACGATTACAAGAATGTACTTGCTACCACCGATGCTTTCAATAGATGAAGGACCACACAAATCGATATGAAGCAATTCGAGTGGTTCAACAACTTTTGTATTAATTATGGATGGGTGACTTTGACGACTCTGCTTTCCCATTTCGCATGCAGCACACAAATGCTCTCTGTCAAACTTGAGCAATGGAAGACCCCTAACGTGACCTCCAGTGACAAGTCGGTTGATGTCTTTGAAATTGAGATGTGAAAGTCTTCGGTGCCACAACCAGCTTTCGTCAGATTGAGCTTTTGATAGCAGACATATGGCTGGGTTTCCTTTGATGGGTTTCATGTTCAGAGGAAACATTTCACCCTTTCGCTCTGACTTCAGAATCACTTCCTTTGTCTTTTTCTCTATGATTTCAGAACCTTCATCATCGAATGAAACTTTGAGTCCTGTACCTCCAACAAGCTGAGATACACTGATGAGGCTGTGTTGAAGCCCTTCCACATAGGCCACCTTCATTATGGTAAAATCACCATTCGTTATCATCCCATATCCCTTTATGGTTCCGAAACAGTTATTTCCAAACTTAACGTTGCCACCATTTGCAAGAGATCTGTATTCCCTGAGCTCCTCTTTCCTCCCTGTCATGTGACGCGAGCAGCCACTGTCGATGTACCATTCTTTGTCAAACTGCTCGTCACTTATAACCAGCAAAAATTAAGCAGATTTAGGAACCCAAAGTTTCTTGGATCCATGTGAGCTTTTCATGGGAACAGGAATAGCAAGAGAGATGTCAACTAGATATGTTCTTTTAATTAGAGTTGTTTCATCTTTCTTTTTAATGGTAAAGACTTTTATTTTATTGACATTAGGGATGTTCGTTTTGGACTCAGGTTTGGATTCATCGACCTTTTGCTTTCCCTTCTGTTCAGCTGAAGATTGAGGTTTTTGAGGGCAAGCAGGATTAATTTTGGAACTAGATGGAGATGAATGAGTGGAAGTAGAAGAACGAGAAGAATTAGGAAGAGAGGATTTGGATTTGGATGGAGAAGTCTTCCTTGCTGATGACTCTAGGTGACCCTTTTGCTTTTGATCGTTGGTGGGTCGGACCTTCGAGTCTTGTTCTCTTTTGACTTCAGAGCCGAACCTCTGCATTCGGTTGGAGTTGCTCTTGGAACCGAACCTTCGGTTTCGGTTGGAATCCTTTTCAGAACCGAACCTTGACTTTCGGTTGGTATCCTCTTGCGAACCGAACCTTAGCTTTCGGTTGGTATTTTCTTGTGAACCGAACCTTGGCTTTCGGTTGGTATTTTCTTGTGAACCGAACCTTGGCTTTCGGTTGGAGGAACTTTCAGGCTTTCGTACAGGATTGTTTTCATACTTCAGATTCTTGTCCTTGTGTGTATAGTATGCGTTCTGGGAGTGCCAGAATTGTTTCCTTTCAGAAAGATTTTTCCTGTATCTTTGGTTCCTCTCTATCTTCTTATCCCTCATCTGCTTAGGTTGATGATGAACGTTCGCTCTTGTTTTTGCTGTCACTTTGACTGATTCCTTTTGAACTTCAGGAGTTGTTCTTCGAGCAGAGGGAACAGATGGAATATCTAAAGAAGATTCAGTTTGCCCTGAGGAAGTGGAAGGAGTATCTGATGAAGTTTCGCTTCGAGCTGTAGGTGTTGAAGGAATGTCTTCTTTTGCTAAACGATCATCCTCTTGAGGAATTTCTTTGGTACCAGTGGTGCTTGGTTCACTGAAATTATCGGGCTTGTTCAAGGGTTCAGGTATGTACCTCCCTTTCTTCATCCAGGAGGTTCTTTCAGACAGGCCGACGGTTTCGTTTCCATTATCAATAGGAGCTTCCCAGAAATACTCATCACAGCCATCAGCATTGTCTTCGTTAACAATAGCTGTGAGTTCAGCTGTTTGATGTTCGGTTACTCCAGTTACCTTGTATACCTGATTTGGAGTGGTCCTGACCTTTTGATACACAACAGCCTTTTCTACTAATTTCGGGGACTTTTGTTGGGACAATCTAACGAATTCCACAAAATTTTCAGAAATAAGATTCTTGTGGTTTTTAGTTTCGCTTTTAACAAATTCTGAGCAGTCAACCGTATCCTCTACAGAAATTTCACTCATGTTTTCGTCCTCGTTAAGCTCAGATGCATTTTCAACATCGATTTTATTTTCTGAGCTTACTTTGGCATTTAGAGAGTCAAACTTTTGTATGGTTTCGGTTCTCAGTTTAAGTCGGTCATTTTCGTCCAAAAGGTTTTTGAGCATGTCCTTGTGGTCTTTGGACTTAATGAAGGACTCAATTTTGTCCAGTCCAATTTTATAAGTTGGGTTGACATCATCAGACGATATCACACTCTCACAATTGTAAGCTTCGGCATCGATTTCATCCTCCTTAAATTCTAGGAAGGGCAAAATCATACAATGGATCTTTTGGCCTATCTCACAGTCCAAGTGAAGTTGAGTAATATTAGAATATAGACGTTTAGCTATTAAACAAAAAACATTTCGTTGTTTCAACAATTTCAAATTGTCTCTCTGTAAATAAATGTTTTCGTCTTTAACTTTAACTAATTCCGACGCCACCCTGCTTAATTGATCAGTCAGGTTAGAATTGGTGACTCGAGTTTGAGTTAAGCTACTATCTAAATGAGAAATTCTTGTGTTAACGTTTTTTAGTTCTTTCTCATAAGAGGATGATGGTACTTTAGATGAAATAAAAGCAGATTGTACCTTCTTTATCAGTTCATCAAGCTCATTGAACTGTTGGCTGAGTGGTTTGGCCGTAAAGCACATATCTTCCTGCACCTTCGGTCCATTGCTTCCTCCATCGGTATTGTATCCCCTCATCTGAGATACGCCAGACACCATGAAGCATTTTCCACCACTGCTTTCCTCCTTAGCCATATAAGCCTTTCCATGAGTAGGCTTCCTCACTTCTTCATCTTCTGAGTCAGTAGACCAGACTTCAGTGCTACCGAACTCATCGTCATTGACCGAACCCTGCACAATAAGATCATTAATAGAAGGGTTAGCGGTAGACTTCTTCTTTCTCAACTCATCCAATATCTTCTGCAGCACAGCTTCCTCATCATTTCCATTGTCCTTTTCATCCATCTTCTTAAGAACACAGTCCTTAGCGTAGTGGTTCTTGCCACCACAATAGAAACAGCTTACTCCGGAGTCGCCATCTGCTTTCGGTTCCTTTTTGGGCTCCTCAGCTTTCGGTTCATTGTTTGCTTTTTCTGAGCTGTAACTCCCCTGCCAGTTTCGGTTTTTGTTGTTGGGGAATCTCTTCTTTATGAACCTCTTAGGATTGGATACCATCATGGCATAATCCTCTGTTGAGAGGTCATATTCTTCCAAGTTGAGCTCTTCATCCTCCATCACGGCTTTACTTTTGGATAGGAGGGCCAACGAACCAAGACTGGAGACAACATTCTTCTCTTGAACCACAATCTTCTCTTGGGACTTTAGAATACCCACCAGTTTCGCCAAAGAATATGATTTAAACTGTTCATGGGCTTTGACTGTGGAAACAACTGCTCTCCATTCAGATCGCAGTCCGTTCAAGAAAGTAACCTTTTGTTCGATGAGCTTCCTTTCAATGTCGTGTTTGATCATCTTGCTGAGAAGATGATTGAAGCGATCAAACGTCTGGGTCACAGTTTCTTCGGCCCCTTGCCTGAATTCACCAAATTCAGATAGAAGCAAGGTTTGGATGGAATGTTCAAGATCTTCGTCTGTGGAATACAGTTCGCGAAGTCTATCCCACACTTCCTTCGCCGTAGTGCATGAGCTGACCAGCCTGAATGTGTCGGACTGAAGGGCGAATCTGATCAACCTAAGTGCCTTAATATTGCACTGGAGTTTGTCTTTTTCATCTTGCACGATATTCGTCACGTCCTTGAGCAGATCATTGTACTCTTTTTGCGTCTTAATGATTCTGAACGTCGTAGAATGAGAAAACGGTCCACTGATGATGGCTTCCCATATGAGATAACCATTGTCCTCCGATCCAATCACATAATCTTTGAAATGATGCGCCCATACTTCATAGTCATGGGTGTACAAGATTGGAATCTTTGTCGTCGAACCGATGCTGTTGGAAATATTAATAGGGTTTGATTGCGTTGCGTCCATAATGATCGTAAAAGCCTGTTCAAAGATCAGACTTGTAATAAAGCAGATTAGGGCAAAACAATAAATACTAAGATACGTCAATTAAGATGACGGCTCAATAAATATCGATGATTGCGGAAAACCCTAATGGAAATCTTTTTCACAGAAAAGATGTGTATCGATTACACAGCCCACCTGGCTCTGATACCAATTGATGGGATTAAAACAACTTTTAATCTATGAAGATCAATTAGATCTTGAACAAGTATATGAATATGAAACAGCAAGAACACAATATTAAAACAAAGCAGAACGCAATATTAAGAACAAAACAGCTTGAATCAATCGTGTCGAATGATTAAATAAAATCCTTAGAAGAGCTCGATTAAGAACATCAACTATAAAGGATTGGAAGATTACAAGAACGATTACTGGAAAATATTGTACTCTTGATAAATCGCTAAATCGATAATCTCTAGAATATTAACCTAATATGCATGCAAGCATTAACTTATATACAATACATAAAAGGCTCTCGGTTGGACAGGCCCAAACCGGAGAATAAAAGGCTAATCTAACGAGCCCAAAAGACGCAACATCAAAACTCTTTTCAGCCCAACAATTAAGTAGACATATCCATATCTACTGTAGTCATCAGTAAAAGTCAAATAATAACAATTAGCATCCCTTGTGGCATGTTTGAATGGTCCACACACATCCGTGTGTACAACATCCAACAAACCTTCACCCCTCTCACAAGAACCTGTGAAGGGTGACTTTGTCATTTTTCCATGTAAGCATGATTCGCAACTATCATCTGACTTTAGGTCAAATGACTCCAAGAGTCCATCCTTTTGGAGTTGGCCTATGCGTGTCTTGCTTATATGTCCAAGACGACAATGCCATAATGATGCTTTATCCAAGTTATTATTATTAAGAGAATCAATAGACAAAACATTATTTTCTGAGTTATCAACCACAGATACAGTTTCATACACACCATCACAAGATAATGCTATAAAATAAAGAATATTATTAAAGAAAGCATTAATCGAACTAACTTCATTATCAAATGAAAAGGTAAAACCTTGTTTATACAATGCATGAAAGGAAATAATATTTCTTGCCATTTCTGGCGAATAACAACATTTATTCAAATCTAAACTAAACCCACTACTTAGCGATAAAGTATAAACTCTAATCTTGGTGACAGGTGAAACTTTCCTGTTTCTCATGATCAAGTTTATTCTTCCTTGCTCCACATTCTCACTTCTTCTTAGTCCCTGCAAATCAGAACAGATATGAATACCACAACCAGTATTAAGGACCCATGAGTTAGAATGGGTTGATTTATTAGATAAGATAGTGTAAATACCATCATGGTTGGGTTTGACTTTCCCATCCTTCACATCTTGCTGGTACTTTGTGTTGGGTTTTGAGCATTCTAACACTTCCTAAGTGTACATGCAACCCTAAATACCTTGGATCTATGTTTTCTCTATTATACATGCAAATAAGAACTTCCAAGGTATTATCCTAATCTAGCATACAAAACAATAACTATAGCAAGATAGAATACATACCTCTTTGATGTAGAAAGTCTTCATGAAGCTTGAGTGCCTAGTGCCCCAAGTGTGACACCTCAAATGGTTCACACAACACCAAGTACACATGGAATGACTTGAGAGAAAACCCACACTTCATGAAATCGGCTAGCCCTTCTAGTATACCCACTAGTGCCGATTTTGGTGAATAATATGATGCTTATATAGTGTTACAATTAGGGCAAACCCTAATTGTCATGACTTTCCATTTCCTTGGATCCATGGGTACAAATACACAAGGAGCATCCATGGACCATCCTATGGGTTTTAGCCCAACTTGATTATCCATGGAGCATTAGCCCACTATACAAGTATGGATGATTTACACAATCAACCCATATATTTAATTAGTCTTCTTTTGATCACTTAATTAATCCTAGATTAATTCTTGATCAATACTAATTAAATAATCTTATTATTCTTATTATTAATACACTAGAACTTATAATATATTAATAACCATAAGTGTCTTATTTCTCTCATTATAGTCTATCCACGTGCATGATGCCATGCAACCCAAATGGACCATGCCGGGTCGGGTCAAGTCTTACCAATTATAGTTATGGACTTAGACATTAATCCAACAGTCTCCCACTTGGATAAGTCTAAAACTATTATTGCGTATGACTTCAAGAACCAACTGGCAATCGTAGCTCTCAAAAGCTTCTGTCGAACTCTGACCTTGTAGATGAACTCTGATCTTGTCAGTGACTTGTCCATTAGATAAGGGATCATATATTCCTCCATTCTAGATATCATATGGACTGAGACATGGATTATAATCATTCTCTCTGTCCATCTGTTGTTTCCCGATTTCCGATTTATGACGACTGACTAATTGAACAAATCAAATCAGTCCTGGCCCGGCCGAGCACTTCCATTTGTCATCATCAAATCATCGAGGGGCCCACAGATATCGCTTTTATCCCGAAGGTAAAAGGAACGGATAAACTTCGACTCATATGGCTTGTTCTACTACTTGTTGAATCATACACAAAAGGCACGTTTTATAGCACCGAGTTACCAAATGCGGTTTCGTGCAATCAATGTACTACCAACTCATAGTAACAACTCATATCTCTAGGTTTGAAGAATATAAGATATTATCGTCTCATGATCACTCGTGATAAAATCCATGAAGTGATTCCAATGAGCGCGGGTTGAATCCAATACTCAGAACTTATGAGCACTCATGATTGCTGTAGCCTTGTCCAACACCTTAGACCTCTACAACCCATCATGACAGTCTTAATTCATATCTACTTCCAACATATGACCGACTGTGGATGGTTTGAATAACTTAGTCATTCCGAAAGAATAACCCAGTTTATTCGGGAAGTCAAAACATGCAAAATGAAACACAATAATAATTGAATCCAATATGGTCTCAGAACTTATGAATATAAATAAAACACCTTTTATTTATCACCATATGATTACACATTATTCATTGTATACTGTTTCAGCTATCAACTTTAATCTTGAATTTAAAACAACAGTTGTCCCATGCTCCAAGCATGTACACTATGTTTTCTTAAACACTAGTCATGCCACACACCAAGTATGCATACTATGTTTGTCTATGATCTTTACTTTGTGAACTAGATCAATTGAACATAACTTCAATGATTCTCTTTTCACACTCCCAAATCCTTACTGCAAATGCAAGAATTCCAAATTCATGCCATTTACTGAAATCTGTTAGATTCTAAACTTATATGCACTGATCCTCTCGTAATGATTATGCACAAAGTCATAAAGACTTGACAACAAACATTACAGATCATTCCAAAGGAGATCAACTCCTTGGAACCATCCTTCTTGCATTAAGTTTCCTTAATCTTACACAGAGTGAAAATTCTAACTTTGAAACATTTCCAGATTCCATTTTGACTATCACTTCTGAACAAGAGTTGCCTCCTTACAGACTATGTCAATATGGTCCTTCCAGAATTATCACTATACTTCCAATTGTCCTTGAGCAACCAATCTTTGGTAAACCTTAGATTGTCCTCGACAATTGTTTAATCCTTTTAGTCATATCCAGTTCTAAACCTTTTCCCTTCTTAATGCCCCAGGCATTTGGAAAATTTTAGAACGGATGATTATAGCACATGTAATCGATCCTATATCCGAAGCATATGAGACACGATTCATGATGTCTTACATAAAGACTAAACCAGCCTTTTGCTATAATATTTCCATTTCAATTTGCCAAGTTCTCATAATTCAGATTATGAAAAGGGATGCCGTAATCATAATCGAATTTTAGAACGCAAATAATGGACCCATATACAGAATTTCCTTATGTTGAGCCATTCCAACATGAAATTCATATATATTTCCTTGACTAAATGATTAAAACCTCACGATCTAAGCTTATAGATTTGAGATGAAGCATAATTTCCTCTCCCTTAATTATAGCAAAAACAACTTTTTCCCAATTGAAACTTTTGTTTTCTATAATTAACATTGCTAGCTTGCAATACTTAACATAATTATCATGCTCCCACTAACATGATGATTATTAGCATAACACTTATGCTCCCACTAGCTTTGACATGTACCCAGAAATCAGCTCACTTTCTTACCAAAGTTCAGATTTCTGATACTAGATTGTTTTGATAAGACTTTATCAAAATCATACACCTTCCCTTAGATAGCACACTTGTGAGTCTAAACAATTATGAAGAGGTATGCCGTAATCATAATGTTTAGACCTTTTTGCCATTTCTCACAAGTCCATGTTAGTGTGCCGGTTAACCACACGCGCTCCACTAACGACTTTGAGAATGCAAATATCACAAATGCTATCTAGCTAAAATCTACTTAGTGAAAGTGTTTCCTCACCATCATTTTCATGAATCGGAGAGAAACCTTATGACACTTAGATTTACTGGTGTATGTGTTCTTATCCATGTGAATTGTCAAAATCATAGTCACAAGACAAGGATAATGACAAACCCAAACCATATGGATTGAACTCAATCTTAACTTCTTGCCACCTGGCAGCTCAAGGGCCTGCCATTGCTTCCAAGTTGTTATGCAACACATTGAGAACTCTAAGAACTCATATGCAAAGTCAACTTCAACTGGAATGGGCACAGTATATGTCAACACAATAGATTATAAACCTCAAATTGTGTGCTAGTGAAGAACTTCAGGTTTTACTCTTGATTAGTTCTTGAGACTTTCAAGACCTTTAAGACTCCCACTGTCCTCTTGACCTATAAGACTCCCTTGTCAAATATCCAAGAGACAGTGTGGATTCTAATCAAGACAAACACTTCACACAATTGGCCTTAGTTGGTCTTTGTTTTATCCAAAACATCACAACTTACCAATTTCAAATGTACAAGAGTAGAAAACTTTTACTCTTACATTTGACAAGTGTTTTAAACCTTCTTTTGAGACATGTCACTCAAGTTACAATCTTGGAGTATGACTCTAAGACTTGTATTGGAACGAAGTATGACTCATCTTCTTGATTTAACCATTTCAACAATTCAAGATCCCTCTTCTTAGTCATAAGAATGCACTAAGATTTCCTTAGAGAACTAATTGTGCTATGGTTTCTTAATCATTAAGATGATCACAAAAGCTGATACTAAAGTACTCTCCCATCTTTTCAGATTTGAGAAACTTTTATCCTTCTGCCTAAATTGATTCTTCTTATTCGCTCTGCCATACATTGGAACCTTTTCCAATGTCTCAGAGTTACACTTAAGCTTGTAAGTATAATCATATTTACTGAGCTTTAGTAAACTATGACGAATAGTCTTATCAATCTTTTATGGTGGACTTAATCAGTGCACAAGAATGTGTACTCGATCCCTTAGTCCTTTACTTGACTCACACATCCATGTGGCCGAGTAATTAGTCTTAATTTTTCCAAAACTTGAAAGTTCTCATTCATCATGCTATACAACTTGCATGACTCCAAGTTTCGGTCCAATTGAACCTTGGATGATGAGAATCTTTCCTTATTTGGTAAATTTAGACATTACCACAAATGAAAGAATCAATTTCATATTTCCACTCTTGCTCTTAACGGAATTATATAAGCAACAATTTTTCCTCAAATGCCATTGTAAGGATATTTTAAAATAAATAAAATCAAAAATTTTCCTTTTATTTTAAAACTTTGCGGAAAAACTTATCCTTACAATCCATATGAAAACTTGTTGTTATCTATTCCTTAAGCAATATCTCATAACTCCTAATAAATAGCTCAAGAATCCGATTTTTCAAACTACGCGATAGAAATCCATCTATGCGATCAGATTCAGCATATTCTTTCTTTAAGTTTCTTCACCTTTCTTTCATTCTTAAAACATCACCATGTGACCCAGTCACATCATGTATCAAGAATCTCAGAATAGAAACTTAACAGAGTTAGATAGTGGAATTTACCTGAAGTAGAGTCAAACTTATTGACTTTAACATCCTTAGGTAAATTTGGCAGCTTCGTAACCAATGCCCCTTTCTTTGGCAATATAAACATATGGACCCTTTGATAAAGACACAAAGGACTATCACAGACTTAGTTTTTCTCTTTACCATTTGGTCAACCGAGTTGACTATGGCCGATCCCTTTCCATTGGGAAGAGAATGCTTTACTGGATTTCCTGTGTCACTATTGTCAATGTCCATCAAGTATTAAGGAAGTTGATCTTAACAAATAGATAAGATCATTAAGGGTCTTGTCATAGTCTGTTTCATAGGTGTCCCAAAGGAACTCACTATGTGACTTAGAAAGTGATTGAACCACCAACTTTCTCAAGACTTTGACACCCAACTCTCCCGGCTTGTCAATATGTGACTACATCTCCAAGATGTGCTCACACCTAGACCTTGCCTTGCCAATAGGGCTTGAGTGACCTTAAACTTTTCAAGAACTTGTGGGTTAGGGAGAATAATTGGAGGAGGAGAAAGAAGTATGATATCCATGGGACATCATCTTCATTAGGAAACCTTGTTTCAAGAGATTTGGGAAGATCATAAGTGTCTAAACCAGACATCTTTTGGGAGATATTCAAGATAGTTGATCTTAAGTCCTTAATATGACACCCAATATGAAATATTAAGGCTAGGACCCAACAAACTATTTTATAACTTAGAAGAGGTATGCCGTAATCCAAGCTATAAAATATTTGAAGGTAGGTGAATGACGATTCACCAGTTTCCACCAAGATAAACGAAATGAATTATTAGGTTTTAATTGGTTTTGAAACTCCTAGATCTTTGAGATTCATTGAACTGTTCAATGGCATGTTTCAATCTCGAGTGTGCCCTTCAGGTTTTGTGACTGGGATGCCGAGGATCACAAAACAAGGTGTGAAGTAACCATGCAAATCACTTGGTACCCTTAATAAATTACCCCTCAATCGATGTGCCGGTTAACCACACACGCTCCATCGATACTATGATAAATATTAAGTCACCCTTTACCTACCTTGTTAAGTCCAAGTTAGTGTGCCGGTTAACCACACACGCTCCACTAACGACTTAGACAAGGTGTAAAGTGTAATTTCATGGATTAGCACCTTACTCACATTTTTCCTAAGTAACTAAGATTGGGTATTATTAAGAGTTTAGTTACTTAGTATTTTTCATTAATACTTTTAATGAAGGGAGAATTATAGTCCTGTCAAACCCGTTCGGCTAACGACCCTCCACCGGTCAAGCAAGCGGTGGGTGAGAGTGGACACCCATTAAGTTGCCATTTTATAGGCAACAACCTTATACCCACCTTATAGACCGGCTTCGTGAATGAGGCGTACTAGCGGTAAGACTGACTTTACTCTTATACATATATATATTATTAACTTATAATATTATAAAGTATAAGGGTTGAATTTTAACTTTTAAAATTCTAAGGGCTAACTTGGAATTAAAGTATTCATACTTGAAAACTTTTCAAATTCCAAAACTTGAGGGCAAGTTTTGAAACTATTCAAAACTAATTAATTCCATAACTTATGTGTTTAAAGTAGTTTTAATCCAAAAACTCTTCAAGTTCCATAACTTGAGGACAAGTTATGGAAGACTTTAAACTAATAAAAGAACTAACTTTTCCTTTATTTTATAACTTATGGATTTAATTATGGTTACATATTTTTCTTTAATGAAGTGACTCTTGAACTTTCATAACTTGAGGACAAGTTATGGAGTCATAAAAAATAATTCAATGACACAAGACTCTTCATTTTGTAACCATTGCCAACTCTTATGAATTTTATGAGTCTTTAATGTGACTCTTCATGTAACTTGAGGACAAGTTACACAAACACATTTTATACTCAACTCTTAGATTAAAATGGATTGAAAACAACTATTTCACTCAACATTTCTATTAATCTAAGCAACTCATAAGAACAAGATAATTCAAATCAAACTTTTTCATGTAATTAGTCTAAACCTTAAACTAATACAAAACATGAATCTATTGACAATTATCTTTGAAAATGGATTAGCATGAACATTACCACATCAAAAACAAGTTTATAAGTTCAAAAACAACTTAGGGTAATGTTCCTAGTCCATTTCTAGCCAAAAACCTCGAATATATGCTGTCTGGGGCTTCTACTCGGCGAGTGGCATCAACCTACTCGGCGAGTAGGATGATTTTACTCATGTACTCGGCGAGTTCATCAGTGGACTCGGCGAGTACAGTGCCCAGAAAGCCAGAAAATCGAGTTTTTCAGCATTTTTCAGCAATTTGCATCAAGTATAAGAGAAAGCAAGCCTAGGCTCTGATACCACTGTTGGGTTTTGAGCATTCTAACACTTCCTAAGTGTACATGCAACCCTAAATACCTTGGATCTATGTTTTCTCTATTATACATGCAAATAAGAACTTCCAAGGTATTATCCTAATCTAGCATACAAAACAATAACTATAGCAAGATAGAATACATACCTCTTTGATGTAGAAAGTCTTCATGAAGCTTGAGTGCCTAGTGCCCCAAGTGTGACACCTCAAATGGTTCACACAACACCAAGTACACATGGAATGACTTGAGAGAAAACCCACACTTCATGAAATCGGCTAGCCCTTCTAGTATACCCACTAGTGCCGATTTTGGTGAATAATATGATGCTTATATAGTGTTACAATTAGGGCAAACCCTAATTGTCATGACTTTCCATTTCCTTGGATCCATGGGTACAAATACACCATGGAGCATCCATGGACCATCCTATGGGTTTTAGCCCAACTTGATTATCCATGGAGCATTAGCCCACTATACAAGTATGGATGATTTACACAATCAACCCATATATTTAATTAGTCTTCTTTTGATCACTTAATTAATCCTAGATTAATTCTTGATCAATACTAATTAAATAATCTTATTATTCTTATTATTAATACACTAGAACTTATAATATATTAATAACCATAAGTGTCTTATTTCTCTCATTATAGTCTATCCACGTGCATGATGCCATGCAACCCAAATGGACCATGCCGGGTCGGGTCAAGTCTTACCAATTATAGTTATGGACTTAGACATTAATCCAACACTTTGGTCAGTTTCGCTTCCAATGTGCCTTTTCATGGCAATAGAAGCATTCAGCCTCTTTTGGGTCAGAAGAAGGAGTGATGAAACCTTTCTTGGTTCCACTTGAAGAAGAGCCATCAAGGGTCCTAGCCTTGGTACCCTTCGAAGAAATCTTTCTCTTCTTCCCTCATCCTTTCCCGATTGCCAAGATAGGGGCGGAGTTGGTAGGAGTAGGAGTAGTAACAACCGTCTTACCCTTAAGACCACTTTCCGCGGTCTTTAAGATTCCTTGAAGTTTGCTGAGAGTGACTTCTTCCTTGTTCATTTGGTATCTCACGCGGAATTGATCATAACATGAAGGTAGGAGTGCAAAATGATATCTATTGCAAGCTCCTCGGGGAAGTTCACATTAAGCTTAAGCAAACGGTCCACAAACCTTTGCATTTTCTGCATGTGGCCCATGATGGGTTCACCATCCTTCATTCGGGTTGTTATCATGGAGGATATTATTTCATACCTCTCTTGTCTTGCACTTTGATGGTATATTTCCATCAAGTCTTGGTGCATTTCAAAAGGGTAGAAGTCCTCGTAGGACTTTTGGAGGTCAACTGTCATAGTGGCCATCATGATGCATGCCACCTTGGTGGCATCCCTTTCATGTGCCCTAAAGTCAGCGATCTCTTAAGAAGTAGCAATTGTCTCATCAATCTCCTTAAGCTCCTTATCGAGGACATATTCTTTGTCCTCGTAGCGGGTAATCGTTCAGATGTTTCTGATCCATTCATTAAAGTTGGATCTATCAAAAGTGACTTTTCCACACAAGTTCATTAGAGAAAAGGAGCCATTAGGATTAGAGCCAGAAGCAGCAGTGTTTGCAGACATCTGAAAAGAAGAAAAGTTTAGTTTAGAAATAGAGATAGTCCTTAATAAAACACCCAGATGTAGTATTAAGGCTAGGACCCAATCACAATATATTATACTTAGAAGAGGTATGCCGTAATCTAAGTAATAACATATTTGAAAGGTAGGTGAATGGCGATTCACCAATTTCCACCAAAGATGAAATATTAAAAAAAAATATTTAATTTGGTTCTTAGAAACTCCTAGATTCTTTTGAGATTCAATGAACTTTTCAAAGGCATGTTTCAATCTCGAGTGTGCCCTCCAAGTTTTGTGACTGGGATGCCGAGGATCACAAAACCAGGTGTGAAGTAACCATGCAAATTACTTGGTACCCTTAATGTATTACCCCTTAATCGATGTGCCGGTTAACCACACATGCTCCATCGATACTATGACAAACATTAAGTCACACTTTACCTACCTTGTTAAGTTCAAGTTAGTGTGCCGGTTAACCACACACACTCCACTAACGACTTAGACAAAGTGTAAAGTGTAATTTCATGGATTAGCACCTTATTCACATTTTTCCTAAAGTAACTAAGATTGGGAATTTAATAAAACATTTAGTTACTTTATAATTATCATTATACTTTTAATGAGAATTTATAAGTCCTTGTCCTACCCGTTCGGCTAACGACCCTCCACCAATCAAGCAAGCGGTGGGTGAGAGTGGACACCCATTAAGTTGCCATTTTATAGGCAACAACCTTATACCCACCTTATAGACTGGCTTCGTGAATGAGGCGTACTAGAGGTAAGATGACTTTTTATCTTTTACATACATACATACATATATATATATATATATATATATATATATATATATATATATATATATATATATATATATATATTAACTTGTAATATTATAAGTATAAGGGTTGAATTTTAACTTTTAAAATTCTAAGGGTTGTAACTAAAGTTTTAATCAAGACTTTACTTGTTACAAAACTTGAGGGCAAGTTTTGTAAACTTTCAAAACTTTTCATTTATTGTAACTTATGAGTTAATTGAGTATTAAAAATGAAGACTCTTCATTTTTATAACCCATGTGTTCTTTTAATGGTTTTAAAAACAAAGTGACTTTTGGTTTTCCATAACTTGAGGACAAGTTATGGACTCCATTAAAGCACATAATGATCATGAATTAATCTACCACATAAGTTACAAATAATTCCTACGATCATCTAAACATCATAAGATCAAGAACATGAATATGAACACTTTCATGAATCAAAAATTACACTTAAAAACTGGTAATTTTGATAATTTGTCGTTGTAAATGGATTAACATGAACATTACACCAACTAAAACAAGTTTTAAAACACCAAAACAGTTTAGGGTAATGTTCCTAGTCCATTTCCAGCAACAAAAATCGAAATTCTGAAAACTGCAGCCTCTACTCGTCGAGTGCAAGAACAGACTCGACGAGTAGCTTGCATTTGGTCATGGACTCGTCGAGTCCCCCCATGGACTCGGCGAGTTCATACAGACAGAAAGCAGAAAATTCGATTTTTCACGCAGTTTGCACAAAAATCAAACAAGCAAGCCTAGACTCTGATACCACTGATGGGTTTTGAGCATTCTAACACTTCCTCAATGTACATGCAACCCTAATAACCTTGGATCTATGTTTGTCCAATAATCATGCAAAGTTCTTTTCCAAGGTTATGAACCTATCTAGCATACATGGGGTACAATTTTCTTTGTATAAAAGATAGAACTACATACCTTGTTGTTGAAAGTGTTCCTTGAAACCTTGTGAGCCTAGCACCTCATGTGTGATGCCTCAAATGCTTCACACAACACCAAATGCAAAGAGTAAACTTGAGAGAATACTCTAACACATGCAAAATCGGCCAAGCGCTCTTGTTTGTTAGTGTAGCCGAATTTGGGGAGAGTTACATTGCTTATGTAGTATGTTGCATTAGGTAAACCCTAATATAACATGACTCTTCATTTCTTTATCCATGTGTTAACTCCATGGAGCATCCTATGGGTGAAACCCAACTTGATAATCCATGGAGCCTCTTAGCCCACTATATAAGATATGGAAGATTTACATAATCTACCCATATATCTAATTAGTTAACTTTTGATCACTTAATTAATTCTAAATTAATTCTTGATCAAAACTAATTAAATAATATCATTAATATATTAAAATTTATAATATATTAATAAACCATATGTGTTATTTCTCTCATTTAGTTTATCCAATTGCATGGTGCCATGCAACCCAAATGGACCATGCCGGGTCGAGTCAAGTATTTACCAGAAATAGTTATGGACTTAGACACTTTCTCCAACAATTTTTAAACCGTAAATTTATTTTGTAAACAGCTTTATCCCTTCCAGAATGGAGTTTCTCTATTAGAACCCCAAATTTTGCCACTTTTACAATTTTGGCCCAAAATATAAAAAGTTTACAATTTTGATCCTTTTTGGAATTAAAAAGAAATTTTGACCTTTGAAATAGTGTTATTTCACTTCTTATCCCCTGTTTTGCAGAATGTTACAATTCAGCCCCTTAAAACTTCAAATTTTGCAATTATGGGCTTCTTGGGCCGAAAAGCCCAAATTTTAGCCCATTAAGCTAAATTTTTGCATTTCAAGTCCTTTGAAAATTCCAATATTCAAAAAAATTATTATAGAAACTGTTTTGACTCCTTTGACCCTCAAGAAACCGTGACTTGACAGTTTTTACCCATGTTTTGTAATTTTTGACAATTTAAGCCCTAAAATGGGTTTTATGTTAGATTATGTTCCTCATAAACTTATAAGCTATTTTTCTTGACTTGTTTAGTGTAAAATAACTTAGATTATGTTTGTTTCCTTTCTCGTGTCATAGATCTCGAGTTAACACCCCTTTTGGCTACATATTTATCAGAAAAACACAAAATCACACACATACATGCATAAAATCACACATAGCATACACATACACATAGATCTACACATTTTCTTGTATTCTCCCTCATAAAACATATGAAAACCGAAATAGAGGGGTATGAAGCTCACCTTGAGTTGTAGTTTCGGTTTTAAAGAAGATTAGAAGAAGTTTGATGCTATTTCTTGGCTTTAGCAACCTTCCTTGGAAGATCTCGAACTTAGATGATTTCTAAGAGGGTGATCATGATTTTGTATGGATTAGAAAGAGGTTTTTGAAAAAATAAAGAGTCAAGGTCATAGATCCAAGTATGAACTTACCATAGATGATGAGTTTTGTGGAATAATCTCTTTGAAAGCTTCCTAGATGTTGAAATTTTGGAGAGGAATGGAGAGAGTTTCTTTGAGAGAGTTTGAGTGAAGTGTGTGTGTGTGTGGTTGGGAGACTCTCGGTCGAAAAGAAGAAAGACAGAAGAAGAGAGATAAGTGAAAGGATGGTTGCATGGAAATATGAGAGTGTGCATGGAAGACCATTAAATAAAAATGAGTTGGCACACACAAGGTCAACTCCTCCTTCTTTATGGGCTTGGGCCGAGAATGGAGACGGAAAAGAGAAAGAATTGGGTCTTGAGTGCTTAGCACATATTATGATCACTTTAGATGATGTTCGGGACCAAATAAATCAAAGTGTAATTTTTATGACCCAATAGGGCTAAATTAATTTGATTGTGACCCATTAAGGCCCAAAATATTATGTTTCATGTATATGGGTCCATTTAGAGCCCATTAGAGAGTTCTATATTCAAGACGGATAATTTGGAAGTATATGAACACAATAATGGATCGAATGTGTCGAATGACTAATAAACAATCCTCAGAAGAGCTCGATAAAGAACTTCTACTGTAGAGGATTAAAGGGTTTACAAGAACGATGAAGAAAATATTCTAAGAACAATTGTAATCGCTATCGTCTTCTAGATCGTTTTCTATCGTTAACCTAATATGCATGCAAGCACATTATTATATACTAACCCTATCAGCTCACGGTTGGACAGGCCCAAACCGGAGTACAAAACTTTGGACTATTAACCGAGCTCAATGACGCAATACAAAATAAAGCTACGCTACCCAATAATCTCCCCCTTTGCGTCAATTGGAGCGATATCACTTTGTCTTATTACTTGGGCCAGTAGCAGGAGCCTTCTTCTTTACATTATCACACATACGTGAGATAAGGGCGAGGATTGTCTGCCTGAATCGGATCTACCACTGTATCATATCATCAAAGTATTTGATATCATCCGCTGTATTTTCTTTACACCTGTGGATGATCCCCAGCACATGCTCAAGAAAAGCAGTGGTATAAAGATGTTTATCCGCTAAGGCAAAGAGACATTTCTGTCCTTCAGCCCTAGTGAGCATGACCAAGTTTTGCCTTGGTTCAATCTTTCCCATCTTCATCTGGTTTAGATCACTGGCCGAGCCAACAGGAGAGATCTTCGGTTTCTTCTTGAAGACATTTGCAATCTCCTGATCCATCAGGGCGACCTCCATGATATAGCACACCAACATCCTTTTCAGATGGTCAATGATCGGACCATATTCAGCCTCATTAGTCAATAGGATGTTGTGCAGAACGATCTAGTCATGGGGGTTGAGGTTTGGTAGATCTGTTAAAGATATGGCATGTTCGGTTTTTGTAGACCCTCTAAGCACTTTGAACTAAACGTTGATAAATCTCCCTACAGTGTATGGCTTCAGAACCCGAACGTTGATGATCTTCTGAGCGCTCCAGGTTTGGTACTGGGGTTGAGCGGCCTTCAGATAGAACTCGATCAATTCCCGATCAACCTTCGGATGAGGATGAGGAATCTCAGCAACGTTGGCAAAGACTTGAAAGATGAACGCCTTTCGGGTTAAGGGCATGTCGAGCTGAGAGTCGACAGAGTTGTAGCAGTCAAAGGAGATTACCGGTTCAAGCCATAAGATACTCGGAGTATCGATTGCCTCCTTAATCATCCTCTTGAGAGTCCAAGCAGGGAAAAGAGTCTTCCTGCTCTCGAGTAGGTCGTGGGCTTCTTTTTGTTTGCATTCAGCTTCTTCAGCTTCTCGCGCCACACGAATATTATCATCTTTAGTATTGCGATGAATTTTCCGTTTCAGTAAGTCGGCAATAGTTTCTTGATCGTCTTCCTCTTCATCCTCTGCAAGGTTCTTACCTTTATCCTTCACACCCGAACCAGAGGCTTGGCCTGTAGGAGGAGGTTCGGTTGTGTGAGCAGCTTTTGAGGAATGAGGAGGTTGCGATCCGGACTCATTTTCTCCCCCTTGTTTCGGAGTGGACACAAAACTAGGTAGCCCTTCAATTTTACTGAGCAGATCCAGGGCAGGAGCGAGTTTCTCTGCAAGGGTTCGCCTCACAGAATGGTTCAGTATCGGATCGTGCGCTTCGAGGATGTTGGATATAGCTGAGTGTACATCCGAAACACACGTCTTGATTACCTCCCGTTTGGATCGAAGAGTGTCAATTTGTTGCTGAGAGTTGGAAAGCTGAGCACTCTTGACCTTTAGGGAAGTGGTCTTCCTTGCTAGAGCGTCCATCAACGAGTTGTCATAGGCTAGATCCTCTTGGAGTTTAGAGAGGCGCTCGTCGATAGAGGTCCGAAGGGCAGAGTTGTCGTCTGTTAAAGTTTGGCGAAGGGTGGCGAAGGACTTCAACTCTGTGGAGACGAACATGGCCAACTCTTGAACAATTGGTTCCAACGTTGTCTTGGTAGCAGCAGCACTCTCCTGTAAAGATTGTAACAGGGTAGAGGCGTCAAAGAATAGTTTATCGACTTTTTCGGTCGCAGCCTCACAAGCTTTCGTCGAGGCATCTATGGCAGCGGTGGCAGAAGCGACCGAATCTTGTTGAGCCCTGGAGAAGGCATCAACAATCTTCTGAAGAGCAGCTTCAGAGAGAGAGGATTGAGAGTTGGAGGATGAAGCAATAATCAAGTCAACCTTCTCATGCAGCTCCTTAAGGTGCTTCTTTGTTACTGGAGCCTCCTCATCATCGTCGCTTTGCACCTGAAACGGACTGTAGTAGACCGAATCAAATGTCATGTTCTCCCCGCCAAGGAAAAGGGTTATCTCCATCAGAGGCATGACCAGGAGATGGTGGTGGTGGTGAAGCTGGGGGTGTTGTGGTATGAGTAGGTTCAGGTTGAGTGTGAGTGGGGGTAGGCTCGGGTGGTTGTTGAGTGTGGGTAGGTTCGGGTGGTTGCTGGGTTTCGGTTGTGTGTATGGTTTCGGTTACTGGTGGTTGTTCGGTTGCATCGGTATGAACCCCCGTATCAGATACGTTGGTTGTAACCTTTGCAGTAGATGTTGTTGTTGCATAGGTGAAAATGGGTGGTGGTATAGGGAAAGAGGTTTTAGGAATGGTGGTAGAGGGGTTTATGGTGGGAATAGAAGTAGGAATTGTTTGAGTAGGAGAGGGAATTGGTGAGTTATGGATTTCCATGTCAGGGGTAGGTGATCTGGGTGGGGTGTTGCCTCTTGGAGGGGTTTCAGCTCTTTGAGAGCCGTCCGAATCCGAACTCTCACCGTCCGAATCACTCGAAGAGGAATCGATAATGAGCTTTCGCTTCGGTAGAGTCTTTCGCCTCTTCTGCTGCGGGAACTGTGCAGCTTTCGTTGATTTCCTCTTCCTAGGAGAAGGGCCTTTAGCCCCTTTCGCCACCTGTTTTCCTTTATCTGCCTTTTTGCCTCTCGAAACAGGCTTATCGGCATCATGAATGGACTGGAGCATCTCCGGCGTGAGATCCCTCGGACCAGACTTCTTGAACTCCTTGTAAGTCTGGATGATCCTGCTGTCAGCCGGGACATCAGCGTACATGGTCTCCGGAATGGAACCATTGAAAGGAAATTTCGATGCATCTGAGACGATAATCTTCGTGGTATGGAATGCACCGATCGAAGACATTGATGCACCGGCAACAGTGGGACATCGTGCTTATCCATCGCCCACTTACTGATGAGGGTCCAAAACCTTGCATACGACACCTCAGAATGTCGTGAAGAAGAAGATAAACATTGGATGAGTTGTTGCCAGAGAACCAACCCATAGTCGACGTTGTATACTCCGTACATAATGGAAAGGAATAGTCGACTGGAGCCATCTGAACCTGAGCTCCTTTCTGAGAGACCCTTGAAAAGCCCAGTGAACATTCCGTTCCACTGTGGCGGCAAACACGAATTTTTGAACTTTGCGACGGAGGAGAGCGCCTCCGTGTACCCCATATTGTAGAACATGTTGTAGAGGTGCCCTATCGGAATCGTCTCCGGATTAACCCTTGAAGGGTCAGCTGCAAACCCTAGCAATGAGCCAAATCGTTGCTTGGAAATAGAGGCTTTGTGATCAGAAACCTCGAAGAAGATCCTATCGACCGCTTTATCATAATGTGCAGTCGCATAAATCTGCGATAATAGCTCCATAGGCACTGATTCCACCCTAGAAAGTGCAGGAGCTATGGGCGAATATTTCAGACACTCGATGATTGGGAACATGTAGGAGTCGTATGCCTGAGGGGTTAAATCGATTACCAAACACTGTTGAGGGCGAATGGGAAGGATGTGAGAGGTAGCATGAACGGAGGATGAATCTGCCATTGTTGAAGTTGGGAAGAAGATGATGAACAGTAAGGGTTTCATGGAATTTTTGCTCTCTTGGGAATTTTGATGCAGTAAAGAGGTAAATGGGAGATGATGTCGCCTTCTATAGTGGGTGTAAGGAGCGAGAAAAATCTGCCCAAATCGTCTATCGAAATACGAAGAGTTTTCCCGGAATTTGACTGATGCGTGACAGTTAAGGTAAGCGATGATCACGCATGAGAGAGAGTGTCAGATTCCTTGGAACACGCCTCCCATCAAGCGAAGTTTCTGATAAACCGTTTCAAATCCACACGCGCTTTTCTGTGCTTTTTAGAGAGGAACCGTTTCAAATTCGTACACGCGTTTACGACGTCATTTGGAGATTGGACGTTTCAAATTCGCATGCGTTCCCTGTTTACCGCCGTTTGAAATCAAATTAACTAGACTCCCGCCTGAGTCAGCAACCCTTCATCTTATCCCTGTAACGGCATCTTTTGAATAATACTCCCACGTGGATTATTTTTGACCACATCTTTATAATTAACCACCGATCCAAGGAAAAAGCCTGTAAATATTAGTACCAGAATTTTGGAAAATCAAAGATTTTCGTGCTAAGAGTGTAAAAAGAAAATAAATAAAGCAAATCTTTTTAGGAATAAATGTGATGTCAATAAAGACACGAAACAAATGATCCCGGGCACGAATCTCTTCCTTCAAAGTCAAGAGAGACCTTAAAGTGTTAGTGTGGTTTCCCGTTGAATAACGATCAAATACTTATTAATAAGTGTTGAAAGGCTTCTTTTAATTAGGCTCCTTAGGGTAGCTTTAGCTTTGATTCAACAGTCTTAATCTTGAAATAAGATAGAAAGTGAACAAAGTACTTGTGAGACCGGTGTAGTCTGTTGAACAAATAGGTAGGAAATGATTTTTAAAGTAGCTTGGAAAATATAAAATCTAAAAAAAAAATTTAAAACTGGATCCCAAGGGAAGAAATGTTATGGTGTTTAACAATTTCATAGGAATCACACAAAAGAAAAACTTGAGATTTCATGAGGATACGTCCGTCAACTCATTAGTGAAAACTTGATCAAATTAATTGCTCACCGTCAATTCAGATTTGGTTTTAAATTTTGGGTTTCACTCAGCTCGTAGTGGCATGAAACTAAGATCATAAACATAGTGTTTGAGTAACCATTAACCTCAGTGGTAATTTCTCAGAGTCACAATATAGTGGGATCTTTTTCATATTGAGTCCATAGTCTCGGAGTTGACTCTGGATCCAAATCACTTGAGAGGTGCAGGATGCAGCTGCAATGTATTCTGCTTCAGCTGTAGACAAAGACACGCATGTTTGTTTCTTTGATTGCCAGCTAACCAACTTCCCGTCAAGGAATTGGCAACCGCCAGTGGTGCTTTTCCTGTCTAGTCCACATCCTCCAAGGTCTGCATCGGAGTAGGCTTGAACGAAGAAGCCTGAGTTGGAAGGATACCATAGACCTAAAGAGGTAGTTCGCTTGAGATATCGTAAAATGTTCTTCACTGCAAGCATGTGAGGCTCGCGTGGGTTTGCCTGAAATCTAGCATAGTAACACATAGAAAACATTATGTCAGGCCCGCTAGCAGTGAGATACATTAGAGAGCCTATCATTTGATGATAAAGCATAACATCAACAGCCGGTTTATCCAGGGATGGAGTGAGCTTGGTGCCGAACGCCATAGGAACTTTGACTTTTGAGCCTCCCATCATGCCAAACTTTGCAAGAAGAGTCTTCGTGTAAGCTTCCTGATTAATAAAGATGCCTTCGGGTCCCTGTCTAATATTTAAACCAAGGAAAAAGTTAATAGGACCCATTGAGCTCATTTCAAATTTAGTCCCCATCAGCTTTCTGAATTTAGTTATTAAGCTAGGATTCGTTGAGCCAAAGATGATATCATCGAAGTAAATTTGAACAATCATAAGGTGGTTACCTTCCTTCTTACGAAAGAAGGTTGGGTCAACCGAACCTTGCTTGAATTTGGACATCTTTAAAAATTTAGTCAGCGTTTCATACCAGGCTCTCGGAGCTTGTTTCAGTCCATACACGGCTTTATCCAAAATGTAACAATGATTAGGATACTTTTCATTTACGAATCCAGGAGGTTGCTCCACATACACAGTTTCTTCGAGTTCTCCATTGAGATATGCACACTTAACGTCCATTTGGTAGACCTCAAAGTTTTTGTGGGCAACATAGGCTAGAAATATTCTTACTGATTCCAGCCTAGCTAGAGGAGCGAAAGTCTCTTCATAATCAATCCCTTCCTCCTGACAGTATCCTTTCACGAACATACGAGCTTTGTTTCGAATTACGTTTCCTTCCTTGTCCTTTTTGTTCCTAAAGACCCATTTAAGACCAACAAACGAGGTATCTGGAGGAGTTGGAATAAGACGCCAGACTTTGTTCCTCTCGAATTCGTTCAGTTCATCTTGCATGGATTGAACCCAATCGGAATGATCAAGAGCAGTATTAACTGTCTTTGGTTTAACTTTTGATACGAATGAGTTAAACATGCAAAATTTGTCTTTTGAAAACAAGGAAGTCTGTTTTGCCTTGAGTTGTGATCGGGTCAGAACCTTTTCAGAGACATCACCAACAACTTGAGAGACAGGATGATCTCTGGTCCATTTGGTGAGAGGAGGGTAGTTTGGATCAAAGGATGGATCCAATTCAGCGTTTATCATTTCTTCTGGTTCGGACTGGCTTTCATAGTTGTAAGACATATCAGCTTGCTCCCCCTCGATAGATGAGCTTTCAGGAATGCCTTGTGAATCTTGAGCTTCAGAGGTTTCTTGTGGTATGGAGCTTTCGGGCGTTGATGCACCTTCGGATGGTGAGGCACTTTCGATTGGTGAAGTGCTTTCGGGAGTAGTTGGAGACGTTGGCTCCCCCTCAACATCTGAGGTCGGCTGAGGTGACGATGGTTGATCCTCCCCCTCGACTGAAGCATTGTGTGGTGGAGGTTCGTCAGAACTTGATCCTCCTTCATTCATTCTCCTGGCAGCTTCTTCGACAATTTCCTTCATATGATCTACCTTATTGTCTGCTGCACCTGCTTCTGAGAGAGTGGCTTTCTCTGGTTCGTCAAATAGCTCCATAAACTTCTCGAATAGATTAGCGATCGAGGCCGTGACTTGGCCAGTTTGAGGAAAATTTTCTCCAGCTGTATCTTCGTTGGCCTGTAGCCTTTTGACATAGCTATCATCAAAAGTCACGTAGTAAGTTTCTTCTATTCTCCTCGAACATTTGTTTAATACCCTGTATGCTTTAGAAGTAAGAGAATAGCCCAGAAATATCCCTTCGTCGGCTTTGACATCGAACTTGTTGCAGTGTTCTTTAGAGTTAAAGATGAAACACCGTGAACCGAACACATGGAAAAATTTCACATTTGGCTTCCTGTTGTTGATGATCTCATAAGGAGTGAGAGAGAAGCGTTTGTTGAGATATGACCTATTCTGTGTAAAACAAGCAGCAGAAATAGCATCAGTCCAAAAATAAAGAGGTAAGGAAGCGAAACTTAGCATGGTTCGGGCTGCTTCACACAAAGATCGGTTTCGTCTTTCGACAATCCCATTTTGTTGAGGTGTGTAGGGAGCTGAGAAGTTGTGACTAATTCCCTTTTCTGCCAGGAATTCTTCGAATTCTCTATTTTTGAATTCCAGACCATTGTCGCTCCTGATGTTGCAAACGACCTTCTTCAGCTGTACTTCAATCTGCTTGATGAACATCTTTAGCTTATGAGTCGCTTCAGATTTAAGCTTCAGAAAGAACACCTATGTAAAACGTGAAAAGTCATCAACAATAACAAGAATATACTTGCTACCACCGATGCTTTCGATAGATGATGGACCACACAAATCAATATGAAGTAATTCTAGTGGTTCAACAACTTTAGTGTTTATTATAGATGGATGACTTTGACGACTCTGCTTCCCCATTTCACATGCAGCACACAAATGATCTCTATCATACTTGAGCAATGGAAGACCCCGAACATGGCCTCCAGTGACATGTTTGTTGATGTCCTTAAAGTTGAGATGAGAGAGCCTTCGGTGCCACAGCCAGCTTTCGTCAGATTGTGATTTTGATAACAGGTAGATAGCTGGGTTTCCTTTGATGGGTTTGAGGTTTAGGGGAAACATTTCACCTTTACGTTCGGATTTGAGAATAACTCTTTTCGTTTTCTTCTCAATTATTTCAGAACCCTCATCGTCGAATGAGACTTTGAGACCGGTACCTCCAACAAGCTGAGATACACTATGAGGTTATGTTGTAGTCCTTCCACGTATGCAACCTTCCTTATCGTGAAATCACCGTTTGTAATCATTCCATAGCCTTTTATGGTGCCGAAGGAGTTGTTTCCAAACTTGACGTAATCACCATTTGAAAGAGACTTGTATTCCCTTAGATCTTCCTTCCTTCCTGTCATGTGACGCGAGTAGCCACTATCAATGTACCATTCTTCGTCAAACTGCTCGTCACTGATAACCTGCAAAAATTAAGCATATTTAGGAACCCAAAGCTCCTTGGGTCTACGTGAGCCTTTCACAGGAACAGGAATAGTAAGAGAGATGTCAAGAAGATATATTCGTTTTATTAGTGTTGTTTCATCTTTCTTTTTGATGGTAAAAACTTTCATTTTATTAGGATTTTGTGCTTTCGGTTTTGACTCTGGTTTAGACGCAGAAACCTTCTGTTTCCCTTTTTGTTCAGTTGATGTTTGAGATTTCTGACAAGGAACAGAATGGAATTTGGAACCAGGTGGAGAAGAATTGGAAGAATTAGAAGAATTAGAAGAGTTAGAATGAGATAGCTTAGATTGAGATGACTTCTTAGTTGAAGACTCTAGGTGACCCTTTTGCTTTTGATCATTTGTGGGACTGACCTTAGAGTTTTGATCTCTTTTGTTCTCAGAACCGAACCTTTGCTTTCGGTTGTTATAGTTCTCTGAACCGAACTTCTGCTTTCGGTTGGAATCATTCTTAGAACCGAACCTTTGCTTTCGGGTGGAATCATTCTCCGAACCGAACCTTTGCTTTCGGTTGATGTTTCTTTCCGAACCGAACCTCTGCTTTCGGTTGTTGTTGCTCTCTTGCGATTCAACAGGATTTTTCTCTGACTTTAAGTTCCTGTCTTGATGTGAGAAATAGGCATTCTTAGATTGCCAAAACTATTTTCTTTCAGAGAGATTCTTCCTGTATCTCTGATTCCTTTGACGTGTTTGATTTCTTATCTGCTTCGGTTGATGATGGATGTTGGCTTTCGGTTTCGGTTTTTCTTTAGCTGGTTCACTCTGAGCTGATGAAGTTTCACTTGAAGATGTGACTTATTTTACAGGACTTCCTTTTTCTTGAGCAATGTCTTTCGTACCGCTAGTACTTAGCACATCGAAGTTATCAGGTTTATTCAAGGGTTCTGGCACATATCTGCCTTTGCTTTTCCATGAGGTCCTTTCAGATAAGCCTACCGTCTCATCAGCATTATCAATAGGAGCAGACCAGAAGAACTCATCGCAGCCATCAGCATTGTCTTCGTTTACAATAGCTGTGAGTTCAGCAGTCTGATGTTCGGTTACGCCTGTGACCTTGTATACCTGATTTGGTGTGGTTCTGACTTTTTGATATACTACTGCCTTCTCTGCAAGAATCGGGGACTTTTGTTGGGACATACGAGCGAACTCCACTGAATTTTCTGAAATGAGATTCTTGTGGTTTTTGGGTTCGCTTTTTACAAATTCTGAACAATCAACCGTGTCCTCTACAGAAATTTCACTCATATTGTCGTCCTCATTAAGCTCAGATGCATTTTCAACATCAATTTTATTTTCTGGGCTCAAGTTGGCGTTTAAAGAGTCAAATTTTTGTATGGTTTCGGTTCTCAGTTTCAGTTTATCATTTTCATCCAAAAGGTTTTTAAGCATGTCCTTATGGTCCTTGGACTTAATAAAAGATTCGATTTTGTCCAGTCCATACATGTAGGTAGGATTAACGTCCTCAGATGATATAACACTCTCACAATTATAAGCTTCAGCATCAATTTCATCCTACTTAAACTCAAGGAAGGGTAAAATCATGCGATGAATCTTTTGTCCTATTTCACAATCCAAATGAAGCTGAGTAATATTAGAGTAAAGACGTTTGGCAATCAAACAAAAAACATTTCGCTATTTCAAAAGCTTTAAATTGTCTCTTTGTAAATAAATGTTTTCATCTTTTGTTTTGATTAATTCAGACTCCTTCAGTTCGATCCACATCCGCCGTTCCTCACTCTTCGAAGACGCCCTGCTTAATTGGTCAGTTAGGTTAGAATTGGTGACTCGAGTTTGAGTTAAACTACTATCTAGATGAGAGATTCTTGAATTAACACTTTTTTGTTCTTTTTCATATGAGCATTGTGGGACTTTAAATGAGACAAAAACCAATTGTACCTTCTTAATCAGTTCATCGAGCTCGTTGAACTGCACGCTGAGCGGTTTGGATGTAAAGCACAAGTTCTGTTGCTCCTTGGTGTCATCATTCCCACCATCAGTGTTGTATCCCCTCATCTGAGATACGTCGGATACCATCAAGCATCTTCCTCCACTGCTTTCTTCTTTCACCACATAAGCCTTTCCATGAGAAGGCTTCCTCACTTCATCATCTTTAGAGTCGGTTGACCAAACCTCCACGCCACCGAACTCATCATCAGCAACCGAACCCTGCACAATTAGAGCATTCATAGAAGGGTTAGCGGTAGATTTCTTCTTCCTAATTTCATCCAGCTTTTTCTGCAACAATAGTAGCAGCTTACTCCAGAATCACCCTCAGCCTTCGGTTCCTTCTTTGATTCTTCAGCCTTCGGTTCATCTTTAACCTTTTCAGAACTGTAACTCCCCTGCCAATTTCGGTTTTTGTTGGTGGGAAATCTCTTCTTGATGAACCTCTTGGGGTTTGACATCATCATAGCATAATCCTCAGTAGTGAGGTCATAATCCTCCAAGTTGAGGTCTTCGTCCTCCATCACAGCTTTACTTTTGGACCGGAGGGCCAACGAACCTAGGCTTGAAACCACATTCTTCTCCTGCAACATGATCTTCTCCTGAGATTTTAAGATGCCCACCAGTTTCGCCAAAGAGTATGATTTAAATTGCTCGTGCGCTTTAACTGTGGACACAACTGCTCTCCACTCGGATCTGAGACTGTTCAAAAACGTAACCTTCTGCTCAATAATCTTCCTTTCGATGTCGTGTTTGATCATCTTTCTAAGAAGATGATTGAAGCGATCGAACGTTTGAGTCACAGTTTCTTCGGCTCCTTGCTTGAATTCACGAAACTCGGACAAGAGTAAGGTTTGAATGGAGTGTTCAAGATCTTCGTCTGTAGAGTACAATTCTCGTAACCTGTCCCATATTTCTTTTGCCGTCGTGCATGAACTCACCAGTCTAAAAGTATCAGATTGAAGAGTGAATCTGATCAATCTTAACGCCTTGATATTTCACTGAAATTTATCTTTTTCATCTGGCGCAATATCTTTAACATCTTTCAGAAGATCATTATACTCCTTTTGAGTTTTAATAATCCTTGAAGTTGCTGAGTGAGAAAACGGTCCAGAAACAATTGATTCCCAGATGAGGTATCCATTATCCTCAGATCCTATAACGTAATCTTCAAAGTGATGTGCCCAGACTTCATAATCATGGGTGTACAGGATGAGAATCTTCGTTGTTGATCCAATGTTGTTCGAAATATTAATAGGATTGGATTGCGACTCGTCCATAATGATCGAATAACCTGTTCAAAGATCAGACTTGTAATAAATCAAATTAGGGCAAAACAATAAATATCGAGATACGTTAATAATGAGATGACGGCTCAATAAATATCAGTAATTGCGGAATAACCCTAATCGAAACCTTTTTCACAGAAAAGAAGTGTATCGATTACACAGCCTCCTGCTCTGATACCAATTGATAAGTTTAAATCTAAACTTGAAGATCGATTAGATCTATAAAACAGGTAAAGAAATAAACGAGTAAACAACAAGAACACAATAATGGATCGAAGGTGTCGAATGATTAATAAACAATCCTCAGATGAGCTCGATAAAGAACTTCTACTGTAGAGGATTAAAGGGTTTACAAGAACGATGAAGAAAATATTCTAAGAACAATTGTAATCGCTATCGTCTTCTAGATCGTTTTCTATCGTTAACCTAATATGCATGCAAGCACATTATTATATACTAACCCTATCAGCTCACGGTTGGACAGGCCCAAACCGGAGTACAAAACTTTGGACTATTAACCGAGCCCAATGACGCAATACAGAATAAAGCTACGCTACCCAACAAACGAAATCCTAGTCCAAAGTGAACTCAAATTGCGATTTCAAAGGTTTCTAATTCTTTGTTGACCATTTGTAGGGTTAGAATGAAGTATTTGATGAAGTTTTGTTGTTATAGAATAAGCCTCATGCATGCTTTCATGTTATTGATTCATAGTTGTTATAAGTGTTGTAGTTACAAGGCACCAAAATTTCTAGTTGTGACAGCTTAGTCTATTTTTATCTATCTCTTATAATACTCTCTGTTGTCCAGTATGCCTTGCATGGCTACTCTTAGAGAGTGAATCACTTGTATTACTTGAGTCTCTATAAATAGAGCTCACACTTTATCAATCAAAACAACTCTCTCATTTTACTCATCTCTAAACATGAAGTATCTTCAAGTTATCCTCATGCATCTCATATCTTTCTTACTCTCTAAAATCCTCTCAAACACAACTGTTTAATAGTTCTCTTCGGAGCAAGTCATTCATGACTTTAACACTAAGATTGATCTCACTCATTAACTTGGTTTGAATGCATTCCATGTTATGTATCAACTTATATGTTTACTTGTTATATCACTTGCTCTCATTTATGTTTCTTTACATTTCCGCAACTAACTATCTAACTATCTAACATATTAGCTTATTATTGTTGAGCTTTTAGATCCTTTGAGATTAACTAATTCCACAACTATACTTGTTCTAACGCTTGTTCAAGTGTGTCTCAAGTTTTTCTCTCAACAATCAGCCTGAGTTGGTGTTACTCAGAACCTCAAGGATTTCGTGTGTGCAGTGTTCCAAGAATTAGATGAGAAGCAAAAATAAGAAAAATTTGGAAGTCAGTGATGTGGATCAATTTTTCGACACAAAAGCTGTATAAACCCCAGGCAAAGGTTACTTCATTAATCATCAAGAGAGATGATCAACTACTTGTGTATGTTCACGTGATATAAACCCCGCTTCCCAAAATGAGTCTCTCCTTTCCAAGGAGAGATTTTTAGTAACCCCCTATCTCCGACTTCGAATTCCAAGGCCTTTCATCGTTTATCGGTGTAGCTCTTTTGTCTGTCTCGTGACGATTGTAGTCGTGCTCTGATCTGAATTATCTTCTCAGTCGTCTCGCATATGATTTCCGGTCCCGTTAAGGCGTTGTTTGGCGTTTGCCCTCTCGCTAGCTAGGTGTCTCCTACCTCAGCCCAGCACAATGGTGATCTACATTTACGCCCGTATAATGCTTCGAAAGGATCAACTTTGATACTCGAGTGATAACTGTTGTTATACGAGAACTCGATCAAAGGCAAGTGGGTATCCCATGATCTTCCAAAGTCTATTACACACGCTCGGAGTATATCTTCTACTGATTGAATGGTTCGCTCGCTTTGACCATCCGTTTGTGGGTGGTAGGCAGTGCTCATATCGATTTGTGTTCCCATAGCTTTCTGAAGCGATTGCCAAAAGCGTGAAGTAAATCTACTATCTCTATCTGAGATGATAGATACCGGTACTCCGTGGAGTCTCACGATTTCCTTGATGTAGATTCTTGTCAGGCGCTCCATTTTGTATGATTCTTTTATTGGTAGGAAACGGGCGGATTTCGTTAGTCTATCAACTATTACCCAGATCGTGTCCAAGCCGTCCATTGACTTGGGTAGTTTGGTCACAAAATCGATTGTGATCCTTTCCCATTTCCACTCGGGAATTACTAGCTAATGTAGTAATCCAGAGGGCTTCTGATATTCCACCTTTACTTTAGCACAAGTGAGGCACTTGCTCACGTAAGTGGCAATCTCTTCCTTCATATTTGGCCACCAATAATGTTGCTTAACATCCAAGTACATTTTGTCTGAACCCGGATGGATGGAGTATCGCGTCTTGTGAGCTTCTTTCATGACTACCTCTCTGAATCCCCCAAGTTTAGGGACCCATATGCGGTTCATGAAGTAGTATGCTCCATCTTCCTTCACCTACAAGTTCTTCTCCATTCCACGCAGTGCTTCACTTGTTTTGTTTTCCGCCTTCATGGCATCTGACTGGGCTGTTTTGATTTGCGAGGTTAGGTGGGATTGGATGGTTATCGAGAGAGTTTCACATGACGACTTGAGTATTATTTCCAACTCAAGGCATCGGCTACCACGTTAGCCTTGGTTGGATGGTACTTGATTTCGCACTCGTAGTCGTTTAGCAGTTCGACCCATCTTCGTTGCCTCCTCTACACCTTTTTCTTCGTCTGGCTCCTGGTCCAGCTCATCATAATTGAAATCAACTATCACGTATTCGTCCTGTTCCTCTTCAGGTCCAAGGTCGTGTGCCCCTCCTTGATCTACCCCTGGCTCATCCTTGATCTTCTTGTGGGTTACTAGGACTTGATGAAACTAAATGCCCTGGTTTTCTCCTTCCATGTCGACTGAGAGGGTCATGCGAATAACTATCGTTACTCCTATGACGCTTCTACTATTGTATAGATTAAGTTGTTCTCTTTTTGGTGATAAAGGGAATGCTTTTAGGTTTTCCTACCATCGCGATTTCCTCGGGACATGTGATAGTTGTACCTTGGAGGAAATATAGTTGATCAGGCTACATCCTCTCCTTGATACAACCATGTACAGTCCCGGCTCACTCGAGCGATAGCATTATCTTGTTTGGTTTGGTATTATATTCTGTTTCCTAATTCACACAAGCAAAGATGTTTTATAGTTGTGTTTTTTTTTTTGTTTTTTTTTTGTTCAGAGTTGGGTTAGTCCCTTTTTGGTTTATAGTTACATATCAATGTGAGGTTAGATATGCTAGTTCACTATAAACAATGCTCTGATACCAACCTGTCACACCCCCGAAGCAGACGGCGGAAACGTCCGAGGGATTGCGTGACTTTAATTGAATATCATCACAATGAATATACATGAATCAAAACATAAACGTCACCATGCATCAATATATTACAACTGGAATTGTTCACATCAAGTACATTGTTTTAACATTACACATTCATAACATAAAAAGTTTGAGTGCTTTTAACTACATAAGATCTAACATTACTTCATATTACTCTTCCGCTTACCTGTTACCTGAGAATACAAGTTATTTTGGAAAAACGTCAACATATGAAATGTTGGTGAGTTCATAAGCAATGTTGTGATAAAATGATTTGTATAGTTGTAAATGTTGGGTTTTAGCCATAAGAACTTTCCTATGTGCGCATGCAAAACCCTAATGCTTGGATCTAGGCTTTCTAATAAACATGCATTGAATCCAAGACTTCTAATTACTAATGAGGTTAAACAAGAACATTAAAACAGATCTAGAATCATACCTTTGAGTTCCTTGTTGATCTTGAGGTCTTGGAGCTTCTAGAGTCACAAGTGTCACTCCTCTAATGGCTTACAAACACCAATAGCAATAAGAATGATTTAGGAGAGAGGAGAGGGGAGGAATTCGACCAGAGGTTCCTTGTTTTTGGTCAAGTGTCGAATTCCCTATGCTTTGGGGTCTATTTATACTTGTAGACTCCTTAAGGGTTACAACCTAAACCCTAATTGGATAATCTTCTCTTAAGGCTATCCAAATCCATTCCATAGATAAGTATATGGACGATTTTAGCTTTCCTAAAGCTCTTAGAATCCGTCCATACCATATCCAAATGGATTTACAGTCTAAAGCTTAACTATCAAACAATTGACAGTTTATACCCCTTTATTTAATTAATCTCGTTAAGTCACCAAATTAATTCTAATTAATTCTATGACTTATATTAATCAAATAACAATATATTATTCATTATAATATTTACTCTCTCTTATTAAATCCTCCTATCAAGTTGCTATGGTGAAGGCAACCCAAAAGGACCATGCACAACCGGATCAAATACTTGCCTAATATAGTTGCAGCCTTAGACACTATTCCAACAGTCTCCCACTTGGATAAGTCTAGCAACTATACAAGTACAATTCGGTTTGCAATCATAGCTCTCAAAGACGCTGTCAACTCTGATCTAATCAATCTTGTCCTTTAGATAAGGGAACGTACAGTCCTCTGTTAGATATCATGCTGACAATCCTATGGAATGGTTAGTCATGCATTTAGGTTTCTCGATCTCTGATTTATTTGACATAGAACTTAATCGAACACATCAATTCAGTTCTGACCGGGCCCGGCACATAAGTCAAATCAAATCATCGAGCGGCCGAGATATCGCTTTTACCTTCTTAGATAAAAGTTACAGATAAACTTTGACTTATATGCATTTACTTATTCATTAACCAACTATACACAACAATACGTTTTATAGCATCAAGTTACTGATGCGTTTTCGCATTATCAATGTACAATTAATTAACAAATAATAAACCATATATCTAGGTTTTAAGACTATATGATATTATCGTCTTGCGATCACCTCTTATATCTTATTCCACAAGGTCATTCCAGCAAGCGCGGGTTTATTCCAATGCTCAAAACTAGTTCATAAGCACTCATGAACGTTGCAGCAATCCTTTGCTATGTCTAACACCATTTAGACACTCTACACACCAATTCATGACAATCTTCTTTCATATCTACTCCCAACATATGAACGATTGTGGACTATTTGAATAATTCGATTATTCCTAATAACCTCAATTATTCTGGAAGTCAAAACATGCAAAGTGAAACAATAGCTTAAACAATTAACATAAGATAGTAACATTACTCATAAATAAAACTCCTTTATTTAATCATCAAATGTCAATTTACATTTATCTATTACATGTTTCTACTACTATCTAATCTATGCTAATATCATCCTTTAGTCCAATACTCCTAGCATGCTGTAAGTGCTTAACCCTACTCAGTCCCTTCGTAAGCGGATCTGCTGGGTTATCTTCTGATGATATCCTCTTCACTACGAGTTGTCCTTCTTCTACACGATGTCTGATGAAGTGATATTTTCTGTCGATATGTCTTGATCTACCATGATTCCTCGGTTCCTTGGTTAAGGCAACCGCACCTTCGTTATCACAGAAAATCTCCATTGGCTCCTTTATGGCAGGTACGACTCCAAGATCACCGATGAAGTTCTTTAGCCATATTGCCTCCTTCGACGCTTCGCTCGCTGCAATGTACTCTGATTCGCACGTTGAATCAGCTACGGTCTCCTGTTTGGAACTCTTCCAGGTCACTGCTCCTCCATTTAGGGTAAAGACCCAGCCCGACTGCGAACGGTAGTTGTCCCTGTCGGTTTGAAAACTGGCGTCACTATACCCTCGCACCTTCAAGTCATCACTCCCTCCGAGGACTAAGAACCATTCCTTTGTCCTCCGAAGATACTTAAGGATATTCTTCACCGCAATCCAATGTGCTTTGCCAGGATTCCCTTGATATCTGCTAACCATGCTCAAAGCGAAGGCTACATCAGGGCGAGTACAAGTCATAGCGTACATGATTGAGCCAACTGCGGAAGCGTATGGTACTCGGCTCATTTCTGCTATCTCAGCTTCGGTACTCGGACTTTGAGTCTTACTCAATTTGGCATTACTTTGTATCGGTAATTCTCCCTTCTTTGAGTTTTCCATACTAAAACGTTTTAGTACCTTCTCTAAGTAAGTATTCTGACTAAGTCCAATTAGTCTCTTACTTCTTTCTCTCACTATCCTTATTCCCAAAATGTAAGAAGCTTCTCCGAGGTCCTTCATAGCGAAGCACTTCCCGAGCCAGGACTTAACTTCCTGCAGAGTCGGGATGTCGTTTCCTATGAGCAATATGTCATCGACATATAGGACGAGAAAGCTTACTATACTCCCACTGGCTTTGACATATACACAAGACTCGTCTTCGCTTCGTACAAATCCAAACTCTTTGACTTTCTCATCGAAGCAAAGATTCCATCTGCGAGACGCTTGCTTAAGTCCATAAATGGACTTCTCAAGCTTACACACTCTATTCGGATGCTTCGGATCCACAAACCCTTCGGGCTGAGCCATGTAAACATCCTCAGCCAACTTCCCATTAAGGAAAGCGGTCTTGACATCCATTTGCCAAATCTCATAATCATGAAATGCGGCAATAGCTAGCATCACTCTAATAGATTTAATCTTCGCAACTGGTGAGAAGGTCTCATCATAGTCAACTCCAGGAGTTTGAGTAAAGCCCTTCGCAACCAATCGTGCTTTATATGTGTGTACGTTTCCATCCACGTCGGTCTTCTTCTTGAAGATCCATTTGCACCCAACGGTCTTACGTCCGGGCACAAAATCAACCAAATTCCAAACTTGGTTATCATACATGGATTGGATCTCGCTATCCATTGCCTCTTTCCATTTTGCAGACTCCGGGCCTGCCATGGCTTCCTTATAGCTATTAGGTTCATCAAGACTTACTAGTGTACCATCACTAATATACGTGTCCCCTTCGGTAGTAATATGAAAACCATAAAACTGGGGTAGAACTCTAACTCTATCGGAACGTCTAAGAGGTAAGGATTCGTCAATTGGTTCAACCGGAGTTTCCTCCTCGGGTTGAGTGCCAGCGGTAGAGGTTCCTTCATCTATCGACTCTTGAATTTCTTCAAGCTCGATTTGCCTCCCACTGTCTCCTTGGCTTATGAGTTCTCGCTCTCGGAAAACTCCTCTCCTTGCAACGAAGACAACATTGTCCTTCGGTCTATAGAAGAGATATCCAAAGGATGTCTGCGGGTAGCCGATGAAAATACATCGCTCACTTCGAGGTTCAAGCTTGTCGTGAGTATCTCGTCTTACGAAAGCCTCGCAACCCCAAACCTTGATATGTGCCAACGAGGGAGCTTTCCCTGTCCACATCTCGTGAGGTGTTTTGGCAACCTTCTTAGTAGGGACTCGGTTAAGGATATGGGCGGCAGTCTCTAAGGCATACCCCCAAAAAGAGATTGGTAGCGAAGCACGACTCATCATAGAGCGAACCATATCCAATAAGGTTCGATTACGCCTTTCTGCCACACCATTCAACTGCGGTGTCCTAGGAGGCGTCAATTGCGAAACTATTCCACACTCCTTGAGATAATCGTGGAATTCAAGACTTAGGTACTCTCCTCCTCGATCGGATCGAAGCATCTTGATTTTCCTGCCCAATTGATTCTCCACTTCATTCTTGAACTCTTTGAACTTTTCAAAGGTGTCTGACTTTTGCTTGATTAAGTAGATATACCCATATCTACTATAGTCATCGGTAAAAGTCACATAGAAGCGGTTCCCATCCTTCGTGGTTGATCTAAATGGTCCACATACATCGGTATGTATTAGGTCCAATAGACCCTCGCCCTTTTCACAAGTACTTGTGAAGGGCGACTTAGTCATCTTTCCAAGCAAACAAGACTCGCATGTGTCATCTTCCCTAAGGTCGAATGACTCCAACACTCCATCCTTTTGGAGTTGGGCTATGCGTTTCTTGTTGACATGTCCAAGACGACAATGCCACAAGGATGCTTTATCCATACTAGTGGAAGAATCAACATTCAAAACATCATTTCCTAAGTTATCAACAATCATAACGGTTTCATATATTCCATTACATGGTATAGCTTCAAAGTAAAAGACACCATTTAGATAAGCCAAAATAGAACCATTCTCATTATTAAAAGAAAATCTAAATCCTTGTCTATATAAACCATGAAATGAAATGATGTTTCTTGCCATTTCTGGCGAATAGCAACAATTGTTCAAATCTAAAACTAAACTATTCCTAAGCACTAAGGAGTACACTCCAATCTTGGTCACAGGCGGCGATCTTCTGTTCCCCATGATTAGATTGATCCTTCCTTGCTCCACATCCCTACTTCTTCTTAGTCCCTGCACATTAGAACAAATGTGATAACCGCAACCGGTATCAAGAACCCAAGAAATAGCATGATTAGAATCGTTAGATTTGATTGTATATATACCTGCGAAAGATGGCTTGATCTTTCCTTCTTTGATAGCTTGCAGGTAATCTGGGCAGCTTCTCTTCCAGTGTCCTATCTTGTGGCAGTGGTGGCACTCTGCCTCCTTCGGGTTAGAGCAGGGCTTGGCGGGATCAACTTTGGTCCCACTAGAAGAGGCACCATCTCGGGCTTTCACCTTGCGATGGTTCTTCGACGAAGCTTTCCTCTTCTTCCCTTGTCCAATAGCCAAGACAGGAGCAGCGGGCGGATTGGGAGTGGGTGCAACAGACTTGTCCTTGAAGTTGCTCTCAGCAACCCTCAAGAGACCTTGGAGCTTGCTTAGGGTGACCTCTTCTTTGTTCATGTGGTAGGTCATCCTAAATTGGTTGTACATCGGAGGCAAAGAGTGAAGCACCATGTCGATCGCCAAATCCTCACCGAAGTCAACATTTAACTTGCGGAGGCGGTCAACATACCTTTGCATCTTTTGCAAGTGCACGGTAAGAGATTCTCCATGACCCATCTTCGCGGAAATCATGTTAGTGAAAATCTCGTACCTCTCTTGTCTCGCGTTTTGGTGATACCTCTCCAATAGGTCTTGATGCATCTCGTACGGGTACATGTCCTCGTAGGACTTTTGGAATTCGGAGTTCATGGTGGCGATCATGATGCAATGTACCTTCGTTGCATCTCGCTCATGAGTTTCAAAGGCGGTGATTTCGGCGGGAGTAGCAATTTCGGGGTTGATTTTCTCGAGCTTCTCATCGAGGACATACTCCTTATCCTCATAGCGAGCAATGGTGCGAATGTATCTTATCCATTCGCTAAAGTTCGTTCCATCGAAGGTGACCTTTTGGCAAAGGCTCATCAACGTGAAAGAACTAGCAGCAGCGTTGTTTGCGTTTGACATCTACAATTAGAAAAGGACAAAGATAGATTAGAACAAGAATCCCTAATTATCACCCAATAAGAAAATTAGGGCTAGGATCCAACAATAACATTTACATACTAGAAAAGGGATGCCGTAATCTAACATGCAAATAAATTGAAGGTAAGTGAATGACGATTCACTAATTCTCCATCACAAAAAAAAAACTATACTATTAGTCCTAAGTGTCTTTGAGAATTCCTAGGTTCGGATGAGATTCATTGAAACTATTCAATGGCATGTTTAAATCTCGATATGCCCCTCTCGTTTGTGACTGGGATGCCGAGGATCACAAAGCGGGTGTGAATTACCATGCAAATTCACATGGTGCCTTCATTGTAACAATCACCTATTCAATGTGCCGGTAAACCACACACGCTCCATTGAACTATGATAAACAACGAATCACCCTTTGCCACCTTCGCTTAGAACCAATTAGTGTGCCGGTAAACCACACACGCTCCACCAACATCTTAGCAAGGTGCAAAGTGTAATTTCATGGGATTGCATCAATTCACTTTTCCTAAAGTAACTAGGATTGGGAAATTTTTAAAAAATATATGTAGTTACTTGTATTTCTTATTATACTTTTAATGAGAGGATGAGGTTGCCCTATCCTACCCGTTCGGCTAACGACCCTCCACCAATCAAGCAAGCGGTGGGTGTGAGTGTACACCCATTAAGCGCCATTTTATAGGCCGCAACCTTATACCCACCTTATAGATCGGCTTCGTGAATGAGGCCTACTAACGGTAAGACTAGCATTTAGTTATACATATATATTATTCTAGTAATATCATATTTGTATAGTGTTGTATTTTAAAACTTTTAAAATCTAGGGTTTGAAATTTAAGTTGTCTAATTAAAACTTTTAATCACAAAAGCAAATTTCAAAACATGAGAGTAGGTTTTTAAACATTTAAAACATGGAGGATCAAATAACAAATAATTCCAATTAACAATTAATATCCTAATTATCTATATTTGATTTATTCAAGATTTCTTTGAAAGATAATTACCAAAATAGTTAAATAATTAATTAATTATCATATAAGGAAATTAAATATTTAATTAGTTGATAATTACCTTTTTCTAGATCAAGATAATAGTCATATTTATCATAGAATCGGATTTAGGTTGATCTATTATGATTAAGGTAAGTTTCCATAAGATAAACACAAAGAAATCCCGAATCTGGCCATTCCTGACGCTTTGACTCGCCGAGTGCACAAGGGGACTCGCCGAGTCAGGCCTACTCGCCGAGTCCACCTTGGGACTCGCCGAGTCAGTGACACAGAAACCAAAAAATCGAATTTTGCAGGTTTGTTTCAGTTAATCAAGCAACAATTTAAAGAAAACCAAGCTAGGCTCTGATACCACTGTTGGGTTTTAGCCATAAGAACTTTCCTATGTGCGCATGCAAAACCCTAATGCTTGGATCTAGGCTTTCTAATAAACATGCATTGAATCCAAGACTTCTAATTACTAATGAGGTTAAACAAGAACATTAAAACAGATCTAGAATCATACCTTTGAGTTCCTTGTTGATCTTGAGGTCTTGGAGCTTCTAGAGTCACAAGTGTCACTCCTCTAATGGCTTACAAACACCAATAGCAATAAGAATGATTTAGGAGAGAGGAGAGGGGAGGAATTCGACCAGAGGTTCCTTGTTTTTGGTCAAGTGTCGAATTCCCTATGCTTTGGGGTCTATTTATACTTGTAGACTCCTTAAGGGTTACAACCTAAACCCTAATTGGATAATCTTCTCTTAAGGCTATCCAAATCCATTCCATAGATAAGTATATGGACGATTTTAGCTTTCCTAAAGCTCTTAGAATCCGTCCATACCATATCCAAATGGATTTACAGTCTAAAGCTTAACTATCAAACAATTGACAGTTTATACCCCTTTATTTAATTAATCTCGTTAAGTCACCAAATTAATTCTAATTAATTCTATGACTTATATTAATCAAATAACAATATATTATTCATTATAATATTTACTCTCTCTTATTAAATCCTCCTATCAAGTTGCTATGGTGAAGGCAACCCAAAAGGACCATGCACAACCGGATCAAATACTTGCCTAATATAGTTGCAGCCTTAGACACTATTCCAACAGTAAAACCCAGAAAATCCGATATTTTCTGAAAAGACTTTTGTTTATCAAAGTGTGAAGATCCATAAATTGATGCATGAATGATTTTCAAAAACATATATATATATATATATATATATATATATATATATATATATATATATATATATATATATATATATATATTTATATATATATATATATATACGTATATATATATATATATACGTATATATATATATACGTATATATATATATATATATATATATATATATGAAGGGTATTTTGTATTATAGTTATAAAATTTCAAGTGAGTAGTATTAAATTCCCCGGAAAACCCGATGTTTCCCGTTGTTGAAATGTATTCGTTATTACTGATGTTTGTATTGTCTTAACGAAAGAATATTGATTAATCCACATGGTATATCGTCCTAATTTTGTCTACTCTGATTTCTCGTAAGCCTTAGCGAACCAAGAGAAGGGGGCATTATCTCCCACTACTATCGTAAGTACCTTAGGCTGTCGCGGATACGAAAGACATGATGGTCCAACTCGCATTTGATTACTGCGACCTTACTAGCTTTTCTAACGAGACACTTTGTCCTGCGAGCACATAAAATCTATTGAAAGTGCTTTTATAAAATATTGGGTCATTGAAGGCTCAATAACATATAAGCGTTATCCCTTTGGGCCCAAAGATCATGTTGACGGGCTTGCAAGGCCCAACAAGCATGATTTGAAACTCATAAGCCTAAAGTTTGTAGGTTTATTCCTTTTAGTCATCACATATCTATTGGAGAATTTTGATTTAGCGATTATTGTTTTGTATTGATTCGAGACCAAATCAATTCGTTTAAAACGATATTTGGTATTGAAGGTGTATTCGTTTTCCGTTTTGTCGCTAGTCGGGTATCTTGTATTTTGTCTTAATGAATTAATTTATTTAAAAGTATGATTTTCACCTTTCCACTATCTTTCTTTTATAAAAATAACACTTTTAGTCCTTTATATAGAAGAATTTCATTTTTAGTCCTTAAAACATTTTCTTGACACTTTTGTTTCATAAACTTGTTGAAAAGACATTTTTAACCGCAAAATTTATTTTGTAAACAACTTTAGCCGTTCCAGAATGGAGTTTCTCGGTTAGGACCCTAAATTTCACCACTTTTACAATTTTGGCCCAAAATATAAAAGGTTTAGATTTTTTTATCCTTTTTGGAATTAAAAATAATTTTTGACCTTTGAAATAATTTTATTTCACTTCTTATCCCCTGTTTTGCATAATGTTACAATTAAGCCCCTTAAAACTTCAAATTTCGCAATTATGGGCTTATTGGGCCGAAAAGCCCAAATTTAGCCCATTAAGCTAAATTTGTTGCATTTCAAGTCCTTTGAAAATTCCAATATTTAGAAAAATGATTATACAAACTGTTTGGACTCCTTTGACCCACAAGAAACCGTGACTTGACAGTTTTTACCCAAGTTTTGTAATTTTTGACAATTTAAGCCCTAAAATGGGTTTTATGTTAGATTACATATTTATCACAAAAACACATAAAATCACACACATACATGCACAAAATCACACATAGCATACACATACACGTAGATCTACACATTTTTCTTGTATTCTCCCCCATAAAACATATGAAAATCGAAAAAAGGGGTATAAAGCTCACCTAGAGTTGTAGTTTCGGTTTTGAAGAAGAATAGAAGAAGTTTGACGCTATTTCTCGGCTTTACCAACCTTCCTTGGAAGATCTCGAACTTAGATGATTTCTAAGAGGGTGATCATGATTTTGTATGGATTAGAAAGAGGTGTTTGATAAAACAAAGAGTCTAGGTCATAGATCCAAGTATGAACTTAACTTAGATGATGAGTTTTGTGGAATAATCTCTTTGAAATCTTCCTAGATCTCGAAAATTTGGAGAGGAATGGTGAGAGTTTCTTTGAGAGAGTTTGAGTGAAGTGTGTGTGTGTGTGTTTGGGAGACTCTCAGCCGAAAAGAAGAAAGAGAGAAGAAGAGAGATGAGTGAAAGGATGGTTGCATGGAAATATGAGAGTGTGCATGGAAGACCATTAAATAAAAATGAGTTGGCACACACAAGGTCAACACTTCCTTCTTTGTGGGCTTGGGCCGAGAATGGGGAGGGAAAAGAGAAAGAATTGGGTCTTGAGTGTATAGCCCATATTATGATCACTTTAGATGATGTTTGAGCCCAAATAAATCAAAGTGTAATTTTTATGACCTAATAGGGCTAAATTAATTTGGTTGTGACCCATTAAGGCCCAAAATATTATGTTTCATGTATAGGGGTCCATTTAGGGCCCATTATAGAGTTCTAGATTCAAGATGGATAATTTGGAAGTTTATTAGTCCATTAGGCCCAATAAGGAAATCCTAGTCCAAAGTGAACTCAAATTGGGATTTCAAAGGTTTCCAATTCTTTGTTGACCATTTGTAGGGCTAGAATGAAGTATTTGATGAAGTTTTGTTGTTATAGAATAAGCATCATGCATAGAGCTCATGCTTTATCAATCAAAACAACTCTCTCATTTTACTCATCTCGAAATATGAACTATCTTTAAGTTATCCTCACGCATCTCATATCTTTCTTACTCTCTAAAATCCTCTCAAACACAACTGTTTAATAATTGTCTTCGAAACAAGTCATTCTTGACTTTATCACTAAGATTGATCTCACTCATTAACTTGGTTTGAATGCATTCCATGTTATGAATCAACTTATGTGTTTACTTGATATATCACCTGCTGTCATTTATGTTTCTTTACATTTCTGCAACTAACTATCTAACTATCTAACATATTAGCTTATTATTGTTGAGCTTTTAGATCCTTTGAGATTAACTAATTCCGCAGCTATACTTGTTCTAACGTTTCTTCAAGTGTGTCTCAAATTTTTCTCTCAACAATCAGCCTAAGTTGGTGTTACTCAGAACCTCAAGGATTTCGTGTGTTCGGTGTTCCAAGAATTAAATGAGAAGCAAAACTAAGAAAAATTTGGAAGTCAGTGATGTTGATCAATTTTTCGACACAAAAGTTGTATAAACCTCGGGCAAAGGTTACATTATTAATCATCAAGAGAGATGATCAACTACTTGTGTATGTTCACATGATATACAATAGAATAGTTGTAGAGAAGTATTGAAGGGCTTCTTTTATTAGGCTGCATGGGTAGGTATAAGAATTTCGTTACATATCAAACTAAACATAAGGTGAGTAATTGTAATCGAAATTACTTGTTTGACCAGTGTAGTCAGTGACAAGTTGCTTTGGTAAATTATGTAAAAGTGACTAATGAAAAGAATTGATACTCACACAGAAATCACATCCAAATAAAATATTTAAGCTGGATTTTGTTGGGAAAAAAATGTTGTGGGCTTCGAACATTCGATCAAAACCGCTCATATAAAAAAAATGTGATTTGGAGGATACGAAACTTTCGTACAGAAATAAGTGTTTCGTAAGAATCTAGAACGAAGTTCCCCGTCAATTCCTTAAGAAGTTCATAAAATTGGGTTTCACTTTCATCACGGTCTTATGATGTCAGATCATAAACACAGACTTTTGAAATGTATAAGTCTTGATTGGTTTAATCAGAGACCTCTTGGACATATGTCTTCGTGTGTGATCGTGTAAGAACTTTCAGATGAAAAAGAAAAGTGTAAGACACGAAATGTACCTCTGTTATATTCAGACAAAACAGTAAACTCTTAACTCATGTGAGAAGAGTCAGGTAGCTCAGGAGACTAATATGAATACAAGCCTGATTGGGAATAAATTTTCGTATGAAAGATTTCATTAAGACTTTCGTACACACATATTGAGTCAATGGAGGCTTTGTTCAACATGCAACAACATGCTTCTAGGGACATCCTAACTAGTTCAAAGTATTCAAAAATTTACCTGACCCTAGAACTGCAAGCATCCCTTCGTATGAATCGTCATGAATATCTGCAACAAAATACTAAAAAAAAATTTGAGAAACAAAATATTTTTGTTGTTTTTGATTTTTCGAAAATAAAAAGAATAAAATCTTTTTGAGTTTTTGATTTTTCGAAAATTAAATGACAAAACAAGCAAAAATATTTTTGGATTTTTAATTTTTCGAAAATTAAATGACAAAAAAAATGTACTTGTTGCAAACACCCGAAATTTTATCAACCCTTGAAAAGTGACAAATTTACGAATTCGAAGGAGTCGAAGCGTTGACTATGAACAGTAACCTCTGAATGATGAAAGACAATGCATTGTCATTTATTCAGCGCCTCTGAATCATTCCTGGTCAACCATCATTCTCCCTTTTCGTATGGAACAAAATTTCCGTCGATCATTCCAAGTCCTTCTAAAATTCTTACAAAGGATTTTTCATCTAAAGGTTTTGTGAAAATATCTGCTAACTGATCAGTTGTTTTTACAAAATGTACTTCAATATTTCCATCCTCCATGTGACCCTTGATGAAATGATAACCAAGAGCTATATGTTTAGTCTTCGAATGTTGCACATGATTATGACAAATTCTTATTGAACTTTGAGAATCACAATATAATGGAATCTTTTTCATATTAATTACATAATCACACAATTGACTTTGGATCCATATAATTTGTGATGTGCAAGCAGCGGCAGCCACATATTCTGCTTCAGTAGTTGAAATTGATACACACATTTGTTTTTTCGACTGCCAGCTCACCAACTTGCCATCTAGCAATTGACATCCTCCACTTGTGCTCTTTTTATCAATATTACATCCACCTAATTCTGCATCTGAATAAGGTTGAACAAAGAACCCAGTTTTCAAAGGATACCAGAATCCTAACGAAATTGTTCCCATGAGATAACAAAAGATATTCTTCACAGCAGTGAGATGTGGTTCTCGTGGATTTGACTGATACCTAGCACAATTACATAGAGAACATGATATCAGGTCTATTAGCTGTAAGATTAATTAATGAACCAATCATACTCCTGTAGAGAGTTAGGTCAATAACAAGTTTATCTAACGAAGGTGTCAGCTTTATGCCAGTTGCCATAGGAACTCGTAACTTCGTGCTATTTGTCAATCCAAACTTCTCTAGCAAATTCTTCATATATTTTTCCTGGTTAGTAAAAATTCCTTCTTTGCTTTGACAAATATTTAAACCAAGAAAATTATTAATCTTTCCCATCATGCTCATTTCAAACTTACTTTTCATAAGATCTTCGAATTCTCTAGACAAGAAAGGGTCAGTTGAGCCAAAAATAATGTCATCAACATAAATTTGAACAAGCATCAGATGAATCCCAACATTCTTACGAAATAATGTGGGGTCAACACATCCTTTTTTAAACTTAGATTGCTTCAAGAAAGAAGTAAGAGTTGCATACCATGCTCGTGGTACTTGTTTTAACCCATAAACTGCCATATCTATGATATATACATGATCAAGATGTTCTTCGTTAATAAAACCTGGGGGTTGTTTCTAATAAACTGTATTTTCAAGCTCTCCATTTATCAATGCACACTTCACATCCATTTGATAAACATCAAAGTCTATGTGAGATGCATAAGCCAGAAATATACGAACAGCCTCGAGTCTCGCGACAGGGGAAAAAGTTTATTCATAATCAATTCCTTCTTGTTGTGAGTATCCTTTAACAACAAGTCTGGCTTTGTTTCGAATGATATTTCCATCTTTGTCGGTTTTGTTTTTGAAAATCCATTTTAACCCGACAATCGAAACATTTGCAGGTTTAGGAATTAATCTCCAAACCTTGTTTTGTTCAAATTCAGACAATTCAGATTACATCGCAACAACCCAATCTGAGTGTTCCATTGCAACCTTAACTATTTTTGGTTAGATTTTAGAATTGAAAACATTGAACATACAAAATTCCCAATGAGTATTCAATAACTCATTCTTTGCACGGATTTGAGCTCTTGTTAATACTCCCTGTTGTGGATTTCCAGTTACTTGATCCTTCGGATGATCTTTTGTCTAATTTTCCTTTGGAGGATAAGCTAGATCAAAATCTGAAGGTGCATCTTCGTATAAATCTTCATTCTCTTAACCTGCAATTGAACATTCATCATTAAAATCATGAGTATTTTCATTATGTCCTGAATACTCCCCCTCCACATGATGATTCTCCCCCTCAACATCGGCATCCAAATTCTCATTCTCCCCCTTGAAAGAGTGCCCCCCCCTTAACTAAAGTATTTGAATCCGAGTACTCCCCCTCCACTGGATTATTTCACATACTTTTGCCTATCTCTTGAGGATTTGATGTTGAATTATCAGTAAGCTTCATTAGTTCAGATATATGATTATTATTAGCTTTAATTTCAACACCAGCAACAAGATCTAAAATACCAAAAATTAAATCATTATCAACATCCAATGTTTGTGAAGTTTTAGATTCATCTTGTATTTCTTTAAGAATAGGATGATTTTCAAAATGCATGTCAGTTTGTTTGATATAATAATCATCAAATGTAAGATTAAAAGTTTCTTCCACTTTTTGTGTTCTTTTGTTCAACACCCAATATGCAACCGAATTATGCGAATATCCCAAGAAAATTCCTTCATCTACTTTAGCTTGAAATTTCAAAAGATTATCCTTAAGATTCATAATAAAGCACCTGCATCCGAAAACATGTTAAAATTGAACATTAGGTTTTCGATTGTTGAGAATTTCGTATGGACTGATGTTAAAACGACGATGGATGGAAGATCTATTTTGAGTAAAACATGTGGTGGATACTGTTTCAGCCCAAAGGTATTGTGGAAGATTCGCATATGCAAGCATTGTTTGTGCTGCTTCACAAAGAGATCTATTCCTTCGTTCATCTACACCATTTTGTTGTGGTGTATATGGAGACGAAAAATTATGTGAAATTCCTTTGTCCACCAAAAATGATTCAAGATCATTGTTCTTAAATTCAGTTCCATGCTCACTCTTTATTCTTCGAACAATCTTCTTTAATGTTTTTTCCATCTTTTTGATAAAATCTATCATAATTAGCGGAACTTCATATTTAAGCATGGGAAAATAAATCCACATGAATCTTGAAAAATCATCAACAATTACTAAAATATATCGTTTCTTGTTGAGTGTGGAAACTATCGATGGACCACACAAATTAATATGTAATAGCTCCACTGGTTCGACTATTTTTGAATCGATCGTGATCGGATGACCTTGTTTATGTTGCTTGCCAACTTCACAAGATGCACATAAAGAATCATTATCAAATTTAAGTACAGGTAAACCTCTTAACAAATCTTGTACAACAAGTTTGTTGATGTTTCGAAAGTTAAGATGTGAAAGTCTTCGATGCCAATGCCAACTTATGTCTGATGTAGCTTTCGAAAGAAGGCATACAAAAGGTTTGTCTACTATTGGTTTAATGTACAATGTGAACATTTCACCATTCCTTTTTGATTTGAGCAAAACTTCTTTTGTGCTGACATTCGAAATGATGCTTCCCTCTTCGTCGAAAATTACTTGATTGCTAGTACCCACAACAAGTTGTGAAACACTTATCAAGTTATGTTGAAGACCTTCAACATAAGCAACACGATTTACTGTGATATGACCATTCATGATTTTTCCATATCCTTTGACTTGACACTTGTGATTATTACCAAATTTCACAACTCCTCCATTCTTTAAACTTCGAAAATCTCATAAATTTTCCTTCTTCCCAGTCATGTGACGAGAACAACAACTATCAATGTACCATTTGTTATCACATTGTTCGTCACATAGTACCTGCAATCAATGAAAGATTTTAGGTACTCAAGACTTTTTGGGTCCTTGGAAATTAGATTTTAACTTTAAATGTAATGAATAACTTTTAACCCAATCACAAACTTTGGTTTTGAGACTATCAATTAAATCTACATCATCATTTAAAGGAATCGAAACATACATTTTGGTGGTTTCGAATGTTCACTGACATTACTCTTCTTATTCTGAGTTTGTGATGGAACGTTCCTTGGTTTCACAATTAGTTTCCATGCTTTGACTGAAATGTTCGAATCCTTAGACGATGAACATTTGTTTGATGAAGTATTCACATACTTCTCATAGGCTTCTTGAATTTGCTCCTTTGAGAATTTACTCGATTGATACATTTTTCCTCTTCGTTCTAACCAATGATCAATATTCATTCTTGAATACAACCCCTTTTCATGCAAAATTTTCAAAACTTGATTCTTCGTGTGATTAGGAAAATTTGGCTTTTGAGGAACAAAATCAACATTTGGTTTTGTATGAAAAGACTGAGCATATGTTGTATTAACAGTTGATTTGAAATGTTGACGTTGACAAAACACTTGTGCTGGATTTGAAGAAAAGCAATTGTCAGTATGCTTATTTGAATATTTCCTTGGAAGTGTGGTTTTTGAAACTTTCGAAAACTTTGTTTGTTGATTCACTTCAGACTTTGAATTATGTGGTTTAGAAAATGTTTGATTATTCATTGAATATCTATTTTTAGCTTTAAAAACATTTTTGTGTGAATTTGATCCAGAAAAAGATTTATTTGTTTGAGCGGGATTTTTCTTGATGTCTGAAAAAGTTGCTGAATTCACTGACTTAACACGTTTAGATGTTTCATTTGACTTCTTTTGAAACTCATCAGTCTGCCAAAAAAATTACTTTCTTGATTGTCTTTTTAAAATTTTGTGATCTTTCGAAAATTTGTTAATTTGATCTTTGAATTCTTTGGAGTTTAGTTTGACAACATTTTCATTTTTCACTACAACTGGTTTTGGAATTTCTTTTTCAACTTTTGACTTTTCAACCCATTTCCTTTTTGGTTTTTGTCGTTGAAAAATGTACGAATTCTTTGTTAGGTTGTTTTCAACTGTTCTTTAATTTGCAAAGAAACATTCGTCTGAAATTTTCTTGTTATCTTCTTCTACTAACTTTTTGAACTCTGGTTTGACATTCTCAACATTTCTAGTAGTAACGAGCACTTGATTTGGGAAAATAATATCATCCAAACACTTGAAATTTAGATATACCGCATTATTTGTTTCTAGAAAGTGAGCACCTTGTTCATTCATCACCTTTTCGAAGTTTTGTGTATCACCATACACTTGATCTACCACAAATCGAGGAATTTCGTCTTCTTTTGAGGATTTTTTTTCTTTGAAATTTTCTCCTCATTTTCATCATCACTATCATCAGTTAGACTATCTCTGATGTCCACGAAGTCCAAATCACTAACTTTCGAACATGAGGGTTTGTCATTTTCATTCTTAACCACCAATTCCTTAACTTTTTCTTTCCCTTTAGATGTTGAAGCAACATTAACAATAGACAACTGAGAACAATCAACATCCTCTAGATCACTAATTTCACTAATATTATCATAATCATCTTCAATATTAGCAAAATTAGATTAAGAATTAGATGTTGAATTCTCAGTCTTTTCCAAAATTTTGATTTGTTCTAATTTGGTTAAAGTATCATTCACAATGTTAACTAAATCATTTATATCAAGACATTCTTCAATTTTGACTATTCCATATTTATATCTGTCATTAGGAACTTTGTCAAATTCAGCTATCATTTTCTCATAATCATACGAAATATTTTCTACCTTCGCTCTCTCAAATGCTACCAAAGGCAGTAATTTTCTATGTTGCTCTTTACTAATATCACACAAATGATGCAAATCAGTTAATTTTCCATACAGTCTCTTAGCTGAATTACAATATATATTTCTTTGTGATAATAAAAGTTTGACTTCACTAGACAAAGCATCCCTATCACACATTATGTTTGATATTTGTAACTCTAAACATTCAACTTTACTTATTTTCGTATCTAAACGCTTTTTGGTCTCTAACAACTTCATGGACAGTTTCTTAGCCTCATTGCTAGCAGACACAACAATTGAATTAAAATAAGTAACAGTCTCCTCAAAAGATACTAATTCAGAGTTATAAGCATTTACTGAAATATTAAAAAATTCTAGAATAGTACGTACCTTTGTCGTCATAGGAGATTTTTCAGCAGTCTTTGATACGAAGCACCTACCTTTCACTTCAATCTCTTCTCCATCCGGATCCTCTTCTATTTTCGCAAACAATGCACCATGAGTAGGATTTCTCATGTCCTCATCATTTGATCCAGATGACCAGATTTGATAGGTTCCAGCTTTGTCTTGTTCACCTGTTGCTATCAATGACAAATTCTTCGCTTTCGCACGAACCTCTTCAAGCTTCTCAGCATAATAAGCTTCATATTTGATTTTATTCTTCCTTTCATCTTCCTTTCTCAACATGCAATCATTTGCAAGGTGATTTGCTCCATTGCAGTAGTGACAATCTACACCTGAGTCACCTTTAAGTTTCTTCTCACTCTTTCCCTCAGCCACCTAAAATCATTCTTCTCGTCCTTCTTCTTCTCCTCACCAACAGCTTTACTCACAACATTTCCTTTTACCTCAGTTTGCTTAGCTTTCAAATTGAATGACTTTTTGAAAAATTTCTTGACACGATTATTTGAGTAAAATGATATTGCTTCGTCATCAGAATTCATGTTAAATCCCTCTGCATCCTCTGAATCACCTTTTTCGTATGTTTCTTTCGCTGACACCTTTGAGACTAAAGCTAATAGACCTCCCAAACTTAGCTTTGATTCCACAGCTATTTCATTTACTTCATTTTCATGTTTCTTTAACGGATTGTACAAATCATTGTGAGTTGATGTATCAAAACATTGCTGATTCTTCATCGTCATACTCACGCTTCTCCATTCTTTTCGAAGACCCATTACAAAAATGAGATTGAATTCCATTAAAGTCCTAGTGATTCCATAGTAATGGCAACGATATATTAACTCGTTCAGACGATCATAATATGCTTCAATTGTTTCGACTTCCTTTTGTCTGAAATCCTTAAGCTTAACCAAGCACTGTTTGACTGAATTAACTTTTGTCTTCTCGCTTCCTTGAAACTTATCTTTCAGATTGTTCCAGATCTCTTTAGCTGTTGTACAACTCCTTACGTAATTGTACACCACTGAAGGTAAAGCTCCTCGTAATTCTCTCATACACCTCTTCTCCGGTTTCTTCAGACGACCAATTTGATTTTCAACACCAGAACTTCCAGAAGATGATCCAATAGGTTGAAAATTCGTCAGAGGATTAACATTTTCAGAGATACAGGACCACAATTCTTCATCAAGACCATTTAGATAATCCTGCATACGATCAGCCCACTGATCATAGTATTCAGGAATTAGCATTGGAATTTTGGTAGATGATCCTAACAGATGAGAAAACGAAGTCATCGAATTGAGATTGAAGCTCGCCATTGTTGTACGGAAGAGAATTTTTAATGAGTTTTGAAAATTTGAAAACAAACTAACAGAATCACTAAGAAATGAAAAGAAGAATAATCGATTCAACAATTCTGATGCAAAATCGAATCACAACCTTAAATCTAAGAGAATTTTTCACTTTCAATAAGTGCGGAAACTTTTGAACCAAAAAATATATTCAAAATTTTTGAATAAAGTGAAAATCAGATCAAGGAATATGATTCCTGATCTGATACCAATTGACGAACCAATGAATAGAGTAAGTAACAAATTAGAGTATGTATGAAAGTAAGATTGAACACCGGATGTAAATATGATCTTGTTTTCAGCTCAATTACGCTTTCATATGTTTACAGAGTACAAAGAAAAATTTCTGTAAAGTTACTCTTTTATCTAATTCTAGTAAAATACCCTATTTATAGGAAACAAAAAGCGTACAAAAAATATACTAAGGCATTGACACTAAGCTTCGTATAAAAGTACCTTGGTAAAATACATTACAAAGCATACGAAGGATCGTTAATAGACTTCGACTAATTAGAACATACTTTGACCCTAACAGCTGGGCGTACCTTCGTACGCTGCGCGTAGTAAGAGACGTGGCTTCGGACGTGTTAGTTGAGCGAGATACGTGTATGCATGCGACGGAGGAGCGACGTGGACCATCCGTGGCCTAGCGTTCGAGTACGCGGGGCGTACTCCTTCGCACCAGCTTCGTAATTTGAGCTCAGAATTTCAAAATTTCGTAACTTTCACATACGATATCCGTTTTTGACGTTCTTTATATTCACACGTAGGTGAGATTATACTCTACAACTTTTGTGTAGACTCCGACGACTAATTTTGATGTTAACGTTATATTTTTAACCGGCTGGGACAGACAAAGTCTGTTAAAAATTTATAACTTCTTCATCTGACATTCGTTTTCATCTGTCTTTTTACCGATGTACTACTATTGATGACACTTTCAATTCTCGTTTAGGTTGTTTTGGCCAAAAGTTGTTCAAACTAAAATTCGAGTTTCGGGCTGTGTACCATTGTGTCGAAACTTAGAAAAATCATAACTTCATCATACGAAGTCAGATTTAGACGTTATTTTTTATGGACACTATCGGTTTCACGTATTCTATAACTTTCATTTAGATAGTTAAGGCTAAAAAGCATTTTCTTGAAAATTCACTTTTTACATTAAATAGTGATTTTCCGGTTTTGACACGGATCTTCGATTGGTCATAACTTCTCTCTTATAACTCAAAATTTAGTGTTCTTTATATTTTTGGAAACCTTGTTACAATATCTATTAGTTTGTTTACCCCAAACAAGAATATTAAACAATTTATTTTTGACGCTATTTTAAGTTGACTTTTATTGGATATGAATGACCTTGGGTTGACTTTTGTTGACTTCAAAGGCTAGAAAATAACGGGTTGTTACATTATCCCCCTTTAATAGGGAATTTTGTCCCGAAATTAAGTCTAAGAGATACACATGGACGAATGTGAATGGTATGGATACTCATGTTCCATTTGATCCTCTCGCTCTTAAAGTGAATTCAGGTCCTCGTTATGAATTTTAGCGGACCTTGACTATCGGGGTACGGTTTTGTTTTCATTCTCTGGACTTTACTAACTAGAATTTCTATGGATTTTCCACAAAGTTGAGGCTCTCGTTTACCTTGATCTAATCGAGTGGTATAACGAGAGTTTCGTCGGGCAAACACTTTCTCAAGGTAACGGCGTGGAAGGTAGGGTGTATTTTACTGAGTATCTGAGATAGTCAGGCCTGTAAGCGACTGGACCAATTCTAGTAAGAATCTCGAAGTGTCCTATATACCTGGGATTTAGTATTCCACGCTCTCCGAAGTGTAACTTGTCTAACCTTGGTGTGACCTTCACATGACGTGGTCACCAACCTGGAATTCCAAGGGTTTTCTCTAGTTGAATGCATAGCTTTTCTGATTGACTCTGGAAGCTTTACTTCGCTTCCTGATTTGTACTTCCTACTTTGTAGTTTCTCGGATGAATTCTAGACCCGCGAAGCTGCCGTTTGGAATTTGAACCTCTAGCTAGTTGCGTGTCACCTACTTTAATCCAGTGCAGAGAGGATCTGCACTTACGATCATAGAAGGTTTAGAATGGAGCAGCTTTAAATGCTAGCATGGTAAAGGACTTGACTAGTTGGTAATTATATATCCCATGCTTTACCAAAGTCGACCACAAATTCTCTCATCATGACTTCTAATGGTTGATTCGTTCTCTTATTCTACCTGTCGATTTGTGGAGGGTAGGCTATACTCATGACTAGCCTAGTTCTCAAAGATTTCTAAAGTGACTGCCTGAATCGTGAGGTGATTCTACTATCTCAATCAGAGATAATAGATATTGGAACACCTTGCAGTCTAACTAACTCTCTAACACATGTTTTAGTTAGGTTCTCTATATTGCTCGCTTCCTTCAACTTGCAAGAAGTGCGCGATCTGGGTTTGTTTGTCGATGATCACTCAATATATCAAGTCCATCCGTTGTCCTAGGGTAACTTGATTATGAAGTCCTTTTCACTACCTATGCCTGGTTAATCTATTACAATTTTATGTACACGAGTCGTATATAATTAAGATTGAAAAGACAGTCGAATAAATTTTCTTCTTTAAACTCAAATCCAGACGAGGAAAAGAAGTTAAAGTGGAACCATCAATTCTAAGCTTGTAGAACCTTAATTATGTACCATTCTTGCATATACACTTAACAATAATAGGTTAACCACATGGGTTCTTGGTCTTCTTTATTGAACTTGACTTCTTGTGAGTGATATTCTTGGGTGATCTTGTGAAGGATACTTTCGGTGCTTACGGACTTCTAAGACGTCTTCGGTGTTCTCCGCCTCAAGTCTCCTATCCACTGAATAGGCTAGAAATGTGTGGTACCCCTTGCATGGGTACTTCTAAGGTTTGAATACGAAAGATGACATAAGGGTTCGTATTAGGTTTGCCGGTATAGATTTGGAAGAATTTCATTTGACGGATGACTAAGGGGAAAGATTCTTTTGTACAGCTTAGGAATTTTGCATGGTGAGGACCAAGTTAGTTGATTCGGAAGAAATAACTATCAGGACGATGTGTTATAATATGCATCTCTGCTTTCATTGCTTTCAGTTTCATCCTTTGTATTATCACTACGAACATTTTGACCCGAACATGACGAGTACTAACAATACAAGGGTTCTGATAATTTGAAATAATGAACTTTCTCGATATGATCCCTTCTAGGCCTCTCTATAACTGCTTGGTGTATACAGGTCATGTATAATTAAGATTGGAAAGACAATTAACCGAGTGACCCTGCCCTAAATCCACATCCAAACAAGGAAAAGAAAATGAGGCGGAATCACTCACTCTAAATCTACAAATCTTAATTATAAATGGCCCTAATGTAAACACTAATCCATTATAGCTTACCCGTTAGGGTTACTAGTTTTATATGAGTGTTGTGATTGACGGGTTTTGGGCATTCTAACACCCTTAAGTGTACATGCAATGCTAGAAAACCTTGGATCTATGTTTGTCTAAAATACATGCAAAATATGATTTCCAAGGTTCATAATCCTATCTAGCATACATGGGGAACTTTATCCTAAAAGTATGGCTAGAATTACATACCTTGTAGTTGATTTGATTCCTTGAAAACCATGTGAGCCTAGCACCCCAAGTGTGACACCTGAAATGCTTCACACAACACCAAATGACTGTTGAATGACTTTTAAGAGAATGCACACACTTGTAAAATCGGCCTAGCCCTCTTATGTTCTTAGTGTAGCCGATTTTGGTAGATAGCATGTTCCTTATATAGTGTGACACAGCTAGGGTTACACCATGTAAACCCTAATGTGTCATGACTCTTCACTTCCATGACCCATGGGTTTGTAACTCCCATGGAGCATCAATGGAGCATCCTATGGGTTTAACCCAACTTGATAATCCATGGAGCCTTTTAGCCCACTATACAAGTTATGGGTGATTTACATAATTAGCCCATATATTTAAATATTCATCTTTTGATCACTAAATTAATTCCAAATTAATTCTTTATCAATACTAATTAATTAATACTATTAATATATTATAACTTATAATATATTAATAAACCACAAGTGTTATTTCGCTCATTTAGTCTATCCAAATGCATGATGCCATGCAACCCAAATGGACCATGTCAGGTCGGGTCAAGTACATACCTGAAATAGTTATGGACTTAGAAACCTTATCTAACAGTCTCCCACCTGGATAAGTCTAATAACTAAAACTGCAAGTATGACTTCAGGAACCGATCAACAATCATATCTCTTTCAAGGTCTCTTGGAACTGAGAAGATGATAACACAACATCTAAGATAAGTGATCATATAATCCTCTATTCTAGATATCAGCCGGACAAAATATATGGAACAATGTCTACTTATTGTCCATCTGTTTGTTTCCCGATTTCTGATTTGTTTGACATAGAACTTAATTGAACACATCAACTTATTTTTGACCGGGCCCGGTACATATGTCAAAACAAAATCATCTAGGGGCCCAGATATCAGCTTCTAATCGAAGAAAGAACAGATAAACTTCGACTAATATGTTTGCTCTACTACTTATTGAATTATACACAAAAGCACGTTTTATAACGTCGAGTTACCATTGCGTTTTCGTACAATCAATGCATAACCAACTCATAGGCAACAAATCATATCTCTAGGTTTGAAGACTTATATGATATTACCATCTCACGATTACTCGAGATAAATTCCATGAAGTGATACCAGTGAGTGTGGGTTGAGTCCAATGCTTAGAACTTATGAACACTCATGAGTGTTGTAGCCATGTCCAACAACTTAGACCTCTGCAACCACCTCATGACATTCTTGATTCATACCTACTTCCAACATATGACCGACGGTGGAGATTTGAATAATATGATATACCAAACATAATTATTCTGGAGGTCAAAACATGCAAAAGAAATATAGTAAACGATTGACAAGAGATAGCAACACTTTACTCATAAATAAACACACCTTTTATTCATCATCAAATGTCAATTACACTTTACAAATTTCAAAATTATCTAACTACTAAAACTAATATCATCCTTCAGCCCTATGCTCCGAGCATGTTGGAGATGCCTAACCTGAGTCAGTCCCTTCATAAGGGGATCTGTTGGATTCTCATCCAATGATACCCTCTTTGCCACAAGGAGTCCTTCTCCTATTCGATGTTTGATAAAATGATCTTTTCTGTCGATGTGTCTGGATCTCGCGTGATCCCTTGGTTCTTTGGCTAAGGCAAACTGCACTTTCACTATCATAGAAAATTTCCATGGGCTCCTTTATAGCTGGCACAACTCCAAGGTCTCCAATGAAGTTCTTCAGCCATATCGCCTCCTTTGCTGCCGCGCTTGCTGCTATATACTCTGATTCGCGAGTTGAATCAGCCATTGTTTCTTGCATGGAACTCTTCCAAGAAATTGCTCCTCCATTTAAGGTAAAGACCCAGCTTGATTGAGAGCGGAAATTATCCCTATCTGTCTGAAAGCTAGCATCACTATACCCTACAACTCTCAAGTCATCACTCCCACCGAGGGTAAGGACCCAGTCCTTAGTCCTCCGTAGGTACTTGAGGATATTCTTTACCGCAGTCCAGTGTGCCTTAACAGGGTTCCCCTGATACCTGCTAAACATGCTTAAAGTAAAGGCTACATCTGGTCGAGTACACGTCATAGCATACATGATCGATCCTACATCCAAAGCATAAGGTACTCGACTCATTTCTGCTATCTAAGCCTCAGTACTTGGGCTTTGTATCTTACTCAATCTGGTGTTACTCTGGATGGGTAACTCTCTGATATTTGCATATATAGTCTTATATTAAATATAGATTTTTATCATTTATTAGCTAATTAATTGCATATCATGGACAAATGATACCTAAAAGTGTTTGAATTGTGTTTTCAGTCCAAAAGCGAAGCTCGGAAGCAAAAGGAAGCAGGAGAAGCGGTTGGGAGCTCGGGAGTTGAGAAAGAAGAAAAATGCTAAAAACACAAGGTACTCGGCGAGTAGGGTCGACTACTCAACGAGTCGATACGAAGATTCGAGAAGCTAAGGACTCCTTAACTTACCATGCATGAGAATTAAGTGATGGACTCGACGAGTCAGTCATGGACTCGGCGAGTCAAGTCAAATCTATAAAAACGACTTTTCAGATCGACACAAGAAATTCTGGAGAACCCTTGGGGAGAAAAGCTGCGAATAAAAGTTAGAGAAGACCTAGAGAAACGAAGATCCAACACTAAATCCGATTCCAAAAGAGATCAGAGGCAATTTTCATTAGTCTTACTTCAATCTATTGTTTTTCATCATGTTTGGACAAATAGATTTCGTTTTTATGCTTTCAATTGCCTCAATCATGAGGTAAAACCTTTTAACTTCTATTTGGGGAGACAATATTGAGACTATGATTTGATATGGTAGGATTAGTTTGATATTGGTGATTTTGTTAATCTTAGCTTGTTAAAGAACCTTATGTGTGAATGACAACTATTTTTCTGTTAATAGGAAGAGAATTAAGCTGCATGAACATCTCTTAATTGTTACCTCACATAATTTATGTGACCACTTTATTATATGACTAGGATTAGCGAATGTGAAACTAGAATTAATCGGAAAATAGGTAAATTCACGTGTGAGCTTGTGTGATGACCATCAACAAGAGGTTAACTAAAGGGCCAATTTAGTTGACCATTACAAGTCTTAATTAACTCGAATAAATAACCTAGGAAATTAACGTAATTTAGACAACTGGCCACTGTTTGAGTTAGTTTGTTTTCTAAGGATTAGTGTAGCGAACGTGTACCTAATCACTTGAATTGGTAGCCAATAGAACAACTAATCCATTGCACTATTACCATAAAATCAACCATAGGATCAATCGAGTTGAACCTAAACAGAAGATTCCTTCATTATTAAATTTAGTTGAATATTTGCTTATCTAGTTTTTAGTTAATTAGTCTAAGTATTAGCTAGTAAGTTTCTAGTTTTGGAAAACTATAGAAAACCCCCTTTATTATTTAATTCTTAGATAATATTAGCTTTTAGTTTTAATTTTCCGTTCCCTGTGTTCGATACCCTACTTATTTAGCTTTACCACAATTGATAGGTCCACTGCCTTTGTGTGTTTATTTTATAATTAAAAGTAGGATTAAAAGTAGGTTCAAAAATTAAGTCTAATTCCTAATTTTATCGATCCTTTGTGTGAGTTTTTCTTGCAAAAAGTTAATTTTTTGGTAATTTAGTAATTAGGATAGGTTTTGAAAAATTTCTGTTTTTAAAAAAATGTTAATTAGGAATTTCTCTGTTTTTGCCTTGAACTCGCCGAGTGCATTCGAGTCAACTCGGCGAATCCATCGATGTTTATAGTTTTAGTTTTTATATTATTTTTGTTCTTTTTACGCGTTTTTTCTTGTTTTGTTTTTGCAGTTGTTTCTTGACCAGAGGATCTAACACTCCATTGGTTCCTCCACTTGAAGATCCAACTACTTCGCATGCTTCAAGTTACGTTCAAGGGTGCTGCAAAAGATTGGCTCAAGTCACTCCCTCCCGGATCCATCACCACATGGGCTAAGATGAAAGAAGAATTCATTAATCATTTTTGCCCACCTTCTAAAATAGCCATGTTGAAGAAGGCTATTTCTAACTTTGAACAACATCCCGGAGAGTCCCTTTATGAGGCACGGGAGAGGTACAAAAGTCTACTAAGAAATTGCCCACACCATGACCTTAATAGCCAACAAGAAGTCTCTATCTTCTATGATGGGGTTAATGTTACAACAAGGCAATTACTTGACTCGCAAGGCCCGCTCACAAAGAAGGCACTCCCGGTGATCAAAGAATTAATTGAAGAGTTCTCTAAACATTATAGAGAATACCACAACCTACGTAATGAAGTAAGTAGGGGTAGTGAACACGATTAATGATGGCATGGCGGCAATGATGGCTAAACTACACAGTTTAGATCGGATAATGAAGAAGATGGATCAAACAATCCATGCTATCCGGGTAGGATGTGAAAATTGTAGGGGACCTCACCTAACTACAGATTGTGACTTGGATGAGAATGGAAACAAGATGGCGCAAGTATTCTATTCAAGTGGTGACAGATACGATGAAAATTGGAAGAAACCCAAGAAGGAAATGCTCCCGTACGAAGAATACAAAAAGGCAAAGGAAGAGAAATACAAGCAAAAAGAGAGGGGTTTCTATCAAAAGGAAGAACCGACTGTGGAAAGGAAAGCTGATTTGGAAGAGATATTTACTAGATTTATAGTTGCGTCCGAGAAGAGGCACAATGACCATGATGCTGCAAAACAAGAGACCAAAACAATACTTAGGAATCAGCAAGCATCTATTCTAAACATTGAAAAACAACTAGGGCACCTCGCGCAACAAGTGAACGAGAGAAAACCCGGGTGAACTACTAAGTAAAACCGAGAATAATCCACAAATGGAGAACGTGAATGTTATAACAACTAGGTTTGGGGAAATGTTCACTCCTCTGACCCCTACACAAAAGGTCTCAACTAGGGTGCATGCAGAAAAGACAGAAAATTCAAGTTTAGCTAAACCCGACATGACTCGCCGAGTCCCTCTAATGGACTCGACAAGTCCATGGTCTGATGACAAAACTACTGTTTCCTTAAAGCCTTATAGGCCACCTTTGGCATTTCCAATTCAGGCCATACCTGACGAAAAGGCTAAAGCATACAGAACTTTCATGGAACATCTTAAAGCCCTTCACGTCAACATCCCATTTGCTGAAACGATGCTTCAAAAACCTAAATATTTAAACTTGCTTAAGGGACTCTTTGCCGCTAGAAAAGATATGGCTGAAGTTGCGGAGTTAGTATTAGATGAGCTACTAGAAAAGAAGGGTGATCCGGGAAGCATCTCGATTCCTTTTCAATTTGGAAATATACTTGCTACTGAGGCATTGACCGATTCGGGTGCAAGTATTAATCTAATGCCATACTCTTTCTTCAAGAAGTTGAATGTACCGGAGCCAAGGCCGATTAATATGAAAATCCATCTAGCAGATAAGACAATCATTTGTCCAAAAGGTGTTTGTGAAGATCTTCCCATAAAGGTCAACAAATTCGTATTCCCCGTGGACTTTGTAGTGCTTGACATGGAAGAAGACCCCAAAATCCGAATTATTTTGGGGAGACCATTTTTGAATATCGCATGTGCATTGATAGACGTATGCGAGTCCACAATAACATTAAGGGTAAGAGATGAATCAGTAGTGTTTAAGGCTATACAAGAGATTAAGCAAGAAGAAACAAGAAAAGAAGAAGTTTCCTCTATTGATTTGGATGATGAATTGCTACAAAAAGAACTTGCACTCTTACAAGAAAAAGATCCAAATAAATTTCTATTGTCTTCTGGAGAAAATTTTGATGCTGAAAAAGACTTAGAGGAGATAGAGAAGTTGTTGGAGGGAACTGATCCAGAAGAATTAATGGAGTATGTGGAATACGCACAGACTTGCCGAGTCGTATCGACAGACTCAACGAGTCCAGTCGAAAACCTCAGTAATGCGGGCAATCTTCACTTCCTGTTTACTACTTCTTCTCCTGCTCTCGACATGAAGATTTTTCCAGATCCTTTGGAAGGTCCAGCAGCAAAAGGCGAAAGTGTTAAAAATTATTGTAACTTCCAAAATGTTCAAGTAGCTTGCCTTGATACGATGATACAAAGAGATGAAGAAATTCGACTTGATGAGGAGGCAAGCTTGGGAGAAAAGGAGAATGAAAAGGCTTGGAATGATGATACTAATAACTCATCCATTGAGTCACATATGACTAATCGAGAAATTAAGTTAGTCAAACCTCGAGCCCGAGTTTTTTTCAATTATCAAGTAATTACGTTTGAAGAAGGAGAAGTACAAAAGATGGGGCCAAAGAATGGGGTGAAGAAAAAGAAGGATGGGAAACGGATCAAGCATGCAATTGAAGAAGACGCTACAAGGAAAAAGAAAGAAGAATTGCGACGGGCATATAAGAGGAAGATACACGCTTACAAGACAAAGTATAAACCGCAAAAGATTAAGCGTGAATTCCCGATGCAGAAGAATGGGGTGAAGAAAAAGAAGGCTGGGAAACGGATCAAGCATGCAATTGAAGAAGACGCTACAAGGAAAAAGAAAGAAGAATTGTGACGGGCATATAAGAGGAAGATAGACGCTTACAAGACAAAGTATCAACCGCAAAAGATTAAGCGTGAATTCCCGATGCAGGAAAACGAAGAAACGTAGAGTGGGAGGGAGTCCAGCTAAAGACTCCTCAAAAAGAAGCGCTTGGCGGGAGGCAAGTTTTTATGAGAGTTTGCTTTCTTTTATCTTTTTCGTTTTTGTTTTTTTTTTTGTTTGATTTGCTTAGGATTTTTCTGTTTTCATCTTCTAATTCATCAAAAATGTTTGGTTGAGGATAAGAATGGTCCGAGTGTGGCGAGTTGGGATGCTGACTCGACGAATATATTCAAAGTCTGAATAACTTTCATTCACGACCAGACTCGACGAGTCTGACCCCGACTCGACAAGTCGACTATATTTACTGAAAAAAATAAAAACATTCTATTTTAAATCCGGTTAAACTAGAGTTTTAACCCTAATTTGAAACATAGCATCAGCCGATACACTCACTTTGCGCCTCTTTCTCTCTCAAAGCATTCATCAAGTTCTTCCACTTTTCTCCAGATTTTTCGAATTTCATCAAGCAAGGAACATGTTTTCACGGGGTCAAAGCTCACGAGGAAGCCAAGAAGATTTCCCTTGGTACTTTCCACGAATCGAGTCCCAATCCACGATGACTAGGTAGAAGAAGTGACTTGTAGAAATCCGGAAAAAGGAGATTTGTGTTCCCAATACGATTGACTGGGAATGGCTACAGAACGTCCGATACGAAGAACAGTTGGCACCATACCTTGTTAAGGAATTTACTCATGATGGGCTGTCGATCACGTGCGATGGTTGGAGTCGTTTGTTTCGTATCCAGGAGCCGGTCTATCGAGAATTGTGCTTGGAATTTTTCTCCACAATACATTATCAAGGTGGGGATGATTATTATAGCCCCGAGAACATCACTTTTTGTCTTGGGGGTGAGGTTCGCCAATGCTCTATGGTTGAATTAGCTTGGAGGTTGGGAATTTATGACCAAACCTTGACTCACACGGTTGCATTTGGTAATTTTTTGGAGCATTTCCATAAGGTATTCCCAGATGGTGTCACAAGCACGAGTTGGTGGAACACCATTGCCAACAAACTTTACATTCCCAAATCAGCTCAAGAGGGAAGCATACGATCACCCACTCATCGCCTTATTCATTGCCTTATCTCCAACACTATCAACCAACGAAAGGATGACGACAAGGTTTCTAACCTTGATGTCTTTTATCTTTGGAGCATCATTACACCCAACACTTTTTGCAACATACCATGGTGCTTGGCTTCATACTTGGCTGAAGGGGCGGTCAAGGACCGAAAAACCTCAAAAATTAACGGGGGTGTGTTCGTGACGCGTTTAACCCACTCTTATGGGTTGATGACTCATGGTGCTTGGAATTTGATGACGATGATTCCGACCCCTCCTTTTAATCTGATTCTTTTTCGGAGGGCTAGAATTATTGAGGATTATGGAGGGGGACATTATGCTATTCCCAATGACAATGCCGTGATCGCGCCCGAGGCACCGAGACGGAGGGTTTGACCAAGACGCGAGCAACCACGCCACAATCCACCGGTTATTCCGGTCGAGGACAATGTTCCCCCGGAGTGGTTAAATGAGGAAGGGAGGAGATATTTAGATGATTTGGGTCGGAGTTCAAATTTTACAAACCAATCTTTCATCCGATTGTTTGAACATTTCCATATTCAACATGTAGATGGGGGAAAATTTTCGTATGTTCCAAGTTGGGAGGAGAGGATAAGTGCAAGGCAAGGGGGAGCCAGTGGGAGCGGGGCTATGCATGATGGCAATGATGAGGAATAGGATGATGACTAGTTTCTTTTTAATAGTGTTTTGTTGAACAATTTGTTTTTATTTTGTTTTATTTGTTTGGTGTGGTTTAAAATTTTAATTAGGATTCTAATTATGTGCTTGATGTTTTAATTCCCTTGGTTTCTTTCAGAATTTGGGTTAGGGAATGCGTGCATAAGAAGTCTAGAGAATGTGAGAAAACCATGGAAAAGAGTCGAGAAAGGTCGATGTATTGAGTCTAGGTGTCGAGTCCGGTCCTAAGGGGTTTATGACTGAATGGTTACTGAAGCGATGGGATGTTTTTGAAGTCCACTAAAAGCTGGATACAAGACAACATTTATTTTCCACCCAGCGAGGACTCGCCGAGTGCAATTGTCAGACTCGACGAGTCTCAGTATATTTTAACAACTTCAAACACATCGTGCTATTACTCGGCGAGTCGTTTATATGACTCGACAATTCATCCATTTTTCTACCACAAGGGCTGCTGATTTGATGATGTTAGCTACACCACTTGACCACTTTATCTTTGCAATCAATTCCTGAAGATTTTACAGTATCTTTATTGCACATTTGGAGCTACCCACATGTGACAAGATGCCCGAGACATGGATGCACTGTTCCCATGTTTAAAGTCGATTGAAGATGGAGCTTCAGAGAAGACGATCAGCCTCACGACTGTTACCCCAGGGGAGTTTGTTCTAATTCCCTCTACATTTCATATTTTTTTAAGGCATAGTATGCAATGGGGACATTGCATGAATTAAGTTCGGGGTAGGGGTTGGTTACATTTTAGTAAATTTAGAATCCTAATTTAGGTCTATTTTAAATTTCTTTTAACTATTGGCATACCAAAAATGTTGCTTAGGACTTAACTTAGAAAATTTTGGTAAAAGTAATTAGGATTCCATGTTGGAATTATGTTGATGATTGCATGAAGACCCAAATATTTAGTTGAGCTTATATACGTTCTAGTGCATTTGTGGCTTCCTAATTCCAGTGAAATCATGGGACAAAAACACAACCTTGCTTAGCCCGAAGGATGCCATATGTTTAGCATCGTGTACCAGAAATGTATCAAGGAAAATTATTATCTTTAGCCAAAAAAGGTTGAAGTTCAGCGCCCCTACTTAAGCATGTAGGTTTTGAGTGAAAAAAAGTGAGGTACATGTAAAAAAAAGAGAGAATTACAAGAAAAGTTGTAAGAATTTTGGAGAAGTTAAAGTAAAGATCAAAAAATCAAAATTCCGAAGATTCAAAAAGTTGAAAATACCAAAAAAAATCAAACAAAGAAGGTGGTGAATTAAAAGAAATCAATGACAATTTATCAAAGAAGTGAAGAATTCCAAAAAGAACTCCATAGTCGTATCATAAATTGTAATTTCTAGATTATGTATGCTTGGGTTGCTCAACCAAAAATACCTTGAGGATAGGAGGTTTTCTGCGGATGGATTCAGTGGGATGCATAAAATGAGCATTCTTCGGGATAAGTGGGTGAATGTTTATGAGGATTGTAAGTATTTGCAATATTGGGGGGTTTTAGGAAAATTTTAGACACAAATGCACGCGTTGTGGTTTTGGCGTAATGGCTGGGTTCGATTGGAGTTGTCCTATGTGATTCTAATGTACTAAAATTCAGTTTTGCTTCAGGGCAAGCAAAAGTCAAGTGTGGGGTATTTTGATATTTGCATATTTAGTCTTATATTAACTATAGATTTTTATCATTTATTAGCCAATTAATTGCATATCATGGACAAAAGATACCTAAAAGTGTTTGAAGTGAAGCTCGGAAGCAAAAGGAAGCAGGAGAAACGGTTGGAAGCTCGGGAGTTGAGCAAAGAAGAAAAATGCTAAAAACACAAGGTACTCTGCGAGTAGGGGCGACTATTCGGCGAGTCGATACGAATATTCGAGAAGCTAAGGACTCCTTAACTTACCGCGCACGGTAGTTATGTGATGGACTCGACGAGTCAGTCATGGTCTCAGCGAGTCGGGTCAAATCTATAAAAACGGCTTTTCAGATCGACACAAGAAATTCTAGAGAACCCTTGGGGAGAAAAGTTGTGAATAAAAGTCAGAGAAGACCTAAAGAACGAAGATCCAACCCTAAATCCGATTCCAAAAGAGATTAGAGGCAATTTTCATTAGTCTTACTTCAATCTATTGTTTTTCATCATGTTTGGACAAATAGATTTCGTTTTTATGCTTTCAATTGCCTAAATCATGAGCTAAAACCTTTTAACTTCTATTTGGGGAGACAATATTGAGACTATGCTTTGATTTATGGTAGGATTAGTTTGATATTGGTGATTTTGTTAATCTTAGCTTTTTAAAGAACCTTATGTGTGAATGACAACTGTTTTTCTGTTAATAGGAAGAGAATTAAGCTGCATGAACATCTCTTAATTGTTACCTCATATAATTTATGTGACCACTTTATTATATGACTAGGATTAGCGAATGTGAAACTAGAATTCATAGGAAAATAGGAAAATTCACATGTGAGCTTGTGTGATGACCATCAACAAGAGGTTAACTAAAGGGCCAATTTAGTTGACCATTACAAGTCTTAATTAACCTGGATAAATAACCTAAGAAATTAACGTAATTTAGACAACTGGCCACTGTTTGAGTTACTTTGTTTTCTAAGGATTAGTGTAGCGAATGTGAACCTAATAACTTGAATCGGTAGCCAATAGAACAACTAATGCATTGCACTATTACCATAAAATCAACCATAGGATCAATCGAGTTGAACCTAAACAGAAGTTTCCTTCATTATTGAATTTAGTTGAATCTTTTCTTACCTAGTTTTTAGTTAATTAGTCTAAGTATTAGCTAGTAAGTTTCTAGTCTTGGAAAACTAGAGAAAACCCCCTTTATTACTTAATTCTGAGATAATATTAGCTTTTAGTTTTAAGTTTCCGTTCCCTGTGTTCGATACCCTACTTATTTAGCTTTACCACAATGATAGGTCCACTGCCTTTATGTGTTTATTTTATAATTAAAAGTAGGATTAAAACTAGTTGAGTTTTACACACACCACTCTCCTTTCTTGGAGTCCTGTATGCTGAACCTCTTCAGCACCTTATCCAAGTAGGTACTCTGACTAAGTCCAATTAGTCTTTTACTCCGGTCTCTCAAGATCCTTATCCCTAGAATATAGACAGCTTCTCCTAGGTCCTTCATAGAGAAACACTTCCCAAGCCAGGACTTAACTTCCTGCAGGGTTGGGATGTCATTTCCTATGAGTAGTATGTCATCCACATACAATACCAAAAAGCTAACTATACTCCCACTAGCCTTGACATATACACAAGATTCATCTTCACTCCTAGAAAAGCCAAACTTTTTGACTTTCTCATCAAAGCAAAGATTCCATTTGAGAGGTGCTTGCTTTAATCCATAAATGGATTTCTCAAGCTTACACACTCTATTAGGGTACTCTGTATTGACAAAACCCTCTGGCTGACTCATGTAAACATCCTCAACCAACTTTCTATTAAGGAAAGTGGGTTTGACCTCCATTTGCCATATTTCATAGTCATGAAATGCAGCTATGGCTAACATGACCCTAATAGACTTAATCTTGGTTACTGGAGAAAAGGTCTCATCATAATCAACTCCCGGAGTTTGAGAAAAGCCCTTTGCAACCAGTCCTGCCTTATAAGTGTGTACATTACCATCCATGTCGGTCTTCTTCTTGAAGATCTACTTGCACCCAACTGTCTTACGACCTGGTACATTGTCAACCAAGATCCAAACTTGATTGTCATACATGGACTATATCTCGCTGTCCATTGCCTCTTTCCACTTGGCTGACTCCGGGCCTGCTATGGCTTCCACGTAACTGTTAGGTTCGTCCAAACCTATCAGTGTCTCATCATTGATAAAGGTATCACCTTCCGCAGTAATATGGAATCCATAGTAACGCTCATGTGCATTGCTAACTCTCGTTGAACGCCTCAGAGGTACAGACTTGTCAATTGGCTCAACAGGAGTTTTCTCCTCAAGTTGAGTGCTTAGGTTTGAAGTTCCTTCACCACTTGACTCTTGAATTTCTTCGAGGTCAACTTGCCTCCCATTGTTTCCTTGGCTTATGAATTCTCTCTCTCGAAATACAACCCTCCTAGATACAAAGACCACATTTTCACTAGGTCTGTAGAGAGGTAACCAAAGGATTTCTGTGGGTAGCCGATGAAAATACACCTCTCACTTAGAGGTTCGAGCTTATCATGAGTCTCGCGTCTCACGAAAGCGTCGCAACCCCAAATCTTGATGTGATCTAGTTTGGGTACTTTACCAGTCCACATCTTATGAGGAGTTTTGGCAACTTTCTTTGTAGGGACTAGATTAAGGATATGGGCGGCAATCTCTAAGGCATACCCCCAAAACGAGATTGGTAGCGAAGCTCGACTCATCATGGAACGAACCATATCCGAAAAGGTTCAATTACGCCTCTCAACCACACCATTCAACTGTGGTGTCCTGGGAGGTGTCAATTGCGAGACAATCCTACGTTCCCTAAGATAGTCGAGGAACTCTGGACTAATATACTCACCACCTCGATCGGATCGAAACATCTTAATGTTCCTGCCCAATTGATTCTCGACTTCATGTTTAAACTCTTTAAACCTTTCAAAAGTCTCTGACTTATGCTTGATTAAGTAGACATATCCATATCTACTGTAATCATCAGTGAAAGTCAAATAATAATGATTAGCATCCCTTGTGGCATGTTTGAAGGGTCCACACACATCCGTGTGTACAAGATCCAACAAACCTTCACCCCTTTCACAAGAACCTGTGAAGGGTGACTTTGTCATTTTTCCAAGTAAGCATGATTCGCAACTATCATCTGACTTTAGGTCAAATGATTCCAAGACTCCATCCTTTTGGAGTTGGGTATGCGTTTCTTGCTTATATGTCCAATACGACAATGCCATAATGATGCTTTTGATGGGTTTTGAGCATTCTAACACTTCCTAAGTGTACATGCAACCCTAATAAACCTTGGATCTATGTTTGTCTAAGATACATGCAAATAATTATTTTTCCAAGGCTTATATCCTAACTAGCATGGCATGGGGAACTTGAATCAAATAAAGCTAGTAGAAACACTTACCTTGTAGTTGTAGTTGATTCCTTGGAGTTTTAGAGCCTAGCACCAATAATGTGGATGCCTCAAATGAAAGTCACAAATCACCACAAACTTGGAACTTTGAGAGAATAGTCACACTTCTCTTGAAATCGGCCCTCACCTCAACATGTGTCAACTAGTGTTCACTAGATACAACTAGTTTGATTTCAAGAGCCAAAGCCTCCTTTATATAGTGTGGTGGATTAGGGTTACATCCATGTAAACCCTAATACCCATGTCTCTTCATTTCCATGAGATCCATGGGTTAAAGCTCCATGGAGTATCCATGGACTTCTCCATCCAAGCCTAGCCCATTCCAAATAAGCATAAGCCCACACTATATAAATATAGAAGCCCATATTTAATTAGTAATATCTTTGATCACTAAATTAATCCTAGATTAATTATAGATCACTACAAATTAAATAATATGATCTTATATTAATATATTAGAACTTATAATATATTAATAAATCATAACTTGTACTATTCTCAAACATTATCCATAGATTGTTCAGGTGAAGTGCAACCCAAATGGACCATGCCGGGTCGGGTCAAGTATATACCAAATATAGTTATGGGCTTAGACACTATATCCAACAGTCTCCCACTTGGATAAGTCTAGTAACTATATTTGCAAGTATAACTTCAGGAACCGATCCGCAATCGTAGCTCTTTAAACTCTATTGAACTAGAACGCGCCATTTAGATAAGTGATCATATAATCCTCTGTTCTAGATATCAGCCGGACAAACACATGGAACATTGTCTTGCTTATTGTCCAGCATTTGTTTCCCGATTTCCGATTTGTTTGACATAGAACTCAACTGAACACATCAATTTAGTTCTGACCGGGCCCGGTACATAGGTCAAAACAAAATCATCGAGGGGCCCAGATATCAGCTTCTAATCCATGAAGGAACAGATAAACTTCAACTCATATGTTTGTTCTACCACTCATTGAATTACACACAAAGGCACGTTTTATAAATCGAGTTACCAATGCGTTTACGTACAATCAATGCATAACCAACTCGTAAGTAACAAATCATATCTCTAGGTTTGAAGACTTATATGATATTACCGTCTCACGATCACTCGAGATAAAATTCCATGAAGTGATTCCAGTGAGCGTGGGTTGAGTCCAATGCTCAGAACTTATGAGCACTCATGATTGTTGTAGCCATGTCCAACATCTTAGACCTCTGCAACCAATCATGACAGTCTTGATTCATACCTACTTCCAACATATGACCGACTGTGGAGGTTTGAATAATATGATATACCAAACATAATTATTCTGGAAGTCAAAACATGCAAAAGAAATATAGTAAAAGATCGACAAGAGATAGCAACACTTTACTCATAAATAAAACACCTTTTATTCATCATCAAATGTCAATTACACTTTACAAATTTCTGGGTTATCTAACTACTAAAACTTATATCATCCTTCAGCCCTATGCTCTGAGCATGCTGGAGATGCTTAACCCTACTCAGTCCCTTCGTGAGGGGATCTGCCGGGTTCTCATCCGATGATACCCTCTTCGCCATGAGGAGTCCTTCTTCAATTCGATGTATGATAAAATGGTATTTTCTGTCGATGTGTCTGGATCTCCCGTGATCCCTTGGTTCCTTGGCTAAGGCAACCACACTATTGCTGTCACAAAAAATCTCCATTGGCTCTTTTATAGCTGGAACAACTCCAAGGTCTCCGATGAAGTTCTTTAGCCATATCGCCTCCTTTGCTGCCTCGCTTGCTGCTATATACTCTGATTCACAAGTGGAATCAGCCACTGTCTCCTGCTTGGAACTCTTCCAAGAAATTGCTCCTCCGTTTAGGGTAAAGACCCAGCCTGACTGAGAGCGGAAATTATCCCTATCAGTCTAGAAACTAGCATCACTATACCCTACAATTCTCAAGTCATCACTCCCACCGAAGGTAAGGACCCAGTCCTTAGTCCTTCGCAGGTACTTGAGGATATTCTTTACCGCAGTCCAGTGTTCCTTTCCAGGGTTCGCCTGATACCTGCTAACCATGCTCAAAGCAAAGGCTACATCAGGTCGAGTACACGTCATAGCATACATGATCGATCCTACAGCTGAACCATAAGGAAATCGACTCATTTCTGCTATCTCAGCCTCAGTACTAGGGCTTTGTGTCTTACTCAATCTAGCGTTACACTGAATGGGTAACTCACCTTTCTTGGAGTTATGCATGTTGAATCTTTTCAACACTTTGTCCAAGTAGGTACTTTGACTAAGTCTAATTAGTCTTTTACTCCTGTTCCTCAAAATCTTTATCCCTAGGATATAGGCAGCTTCACCAAGGTCCTTCATAGCGAAACACTTCCCAAGCCAGGACTTTACTTCCTGCAGGGTTGGGATGTCATTTCCTATGAGTAGTATGTCATCCACATACAGTACCAAAAAACTGACTATGCTCCCACTAGCCTTGATATAGACGCAAGATTCATCTTCACTCCTCGAAAAGCCAAATTCCTTGACTTTCTCATCAAAGCAAAGATTCCACCTGCGAGGTGCCTCTTTCAATCCATAAATGGATTTCTCGAGTTTACACACTCTATTAGGGTACTCGTTGCTGACAAAACCCTCTGGCTGACTCATGTAAACATCTTCAGCCAACTTTCCATTAAGGAAAGCGGTTTTGACATCCATTTGCCATATTTCATAGTCATGAAATGCAGCTATGGCTAACAGAACCCGAATAGACTTAATCTTGGCTACTGGAGAAAAGGTCTCATCATAGTCCACTCCAGGAATTTGAGAGAAGCCCTTTGCAACTAGTCTCGCCTTATAAGTGTGTACTTTACCATCCATGTCGGTCTTCTTCTTGAAGACCCACTTGCACCCTACAGTCTTACGACCAGGTACATTCTCAACCAAGTTCCAAACTTGATTGTCATACATGGATTGTATCTCGCTATCCATGGCCTCTTTCCATTTAGCAACCTCAGGGCCTGCCATGGCTTCCATGTAGCTGTTAGGTTCTTCCAGACCTACTAGTGTCTCATCACTAACAAGTGTCTCACCTTCCGCAGTAATATGGAAACCATAGTAATGCTCAGGTGCATTCCTAACTCTCGTGGAACGCCTCAGAGGTACAGGCTCATCAACTGGCTCAACAGGAGTTTCCTCCTCAAGTTGAGGGCTAGTGTTTGAAGTTCCTTCACCGCTTGATTCTTGAATTTCTTCAAGATCAATTTGCCTCCCACTGTCTCCTTGGCTTATAAATTCTCTCTCTCGAAAGACTCCTCTTCTTGCTACAAAGACCACATTGTCACTAGGTCTGTAGAAGAGGTAACCAAAGGATTGTTGTGGGTAGCCGATGAAAATACACCTCTCGCTTCGAGGTTCGAGCTTATCATGAGTCTCGTGTCTCACGAAAGCCTCACAACCCCAAATCTTGATGTGGTCTAGCTTAGGTACTTTGCCAGTCCACATCTTGTGAGGAGTTTTGGCAACTTTCTTTGTAGGGACAAGATTAAGAATATAGGCGGCAGTCTCTAAGGCATACCCCCAGAATGAGATTGGTAGCGTACCTTGACTCATCATGGAATGAACCATATCCAACAAGGTTCGATTACGCCTCTCAGCCACACCATTCAACTGTGGTGTCCTGGGAGGTGTCAATTGTGAGACAATCCCACATTCCCTAAGATAGTCGAGGAACTCTGAACTAAGATACTCACCTCCTCGATCGGATCGAAGCATCTTAATGTTCCTGCCCAATTGATTCTCGACTTCCTGTTTAAATTCCTTAAACCTCTCGAAAGTCTCTGACTTATGCTTGATTAAGTAGACATATCCATATCTACTGTAATCATCAGTAAAAGTCAAATAATAACGATTAGCATCCCTTGTGGCATGTTTGAATGGTCCACACACATCCGTGTGTATAAGGTCCAACAAACCTTCACCCCTCTCACACGAGCCTATGAAGGGTGACTTTGTCATTTTTCCAAGTAAGCATGATTCGCAACTATCATCTGACTTTAGGTCAAACGACTCCAAGACTCCATCCTTTTGGAGTTGGCCTATGCGTTTCTTGCTTATATGTCCAAGACGACAATGCCATAATGATGCTTTATCCAAGTTATTATTAGTAGTAGAATCAATACACAAAACATTATTTCCCAAGTTATCTACAATAGATACAGCTTCATACACACCATCACAAGGTAATGCTTTAAATAAAAAACATTATTATAGAAAACATCTATAGAACCAACTTCATTCTTAAATGAAAAGGTAAACCCTTGTTTGTACAAAGCATGAAAGGAAATAATATTTCTTGCCATTCCTGGCGAATAACAACACTTATTCAAATCTAAATTAAACCCACTACTTAGCGATAAAGTATAAACTCCAATCTTGGTAACAGGTAAAGCTTTCTTATTCCCCATGATCAAGTTTATTCTTCCTTGCTCCACATTCTCACTTCTTCTTAGTCCCTGCAAGTCACAACAAATATGAATACCACAACTGGTATCAAGGACCCAAGACTTAGAATGGGGTGAGTTATTAGAAATGATAGTGTAAGTACCTGCATGGTTGGGTTTGACTTTCCCATCCTTCACATCCTGCTGGTACTTTGGGCAGTTCCGCTTCCAATGAGATTTTTGATGACAATAGAAGCATTCAGCCTCTTTTGGGTCAAAAGAAGGAGTGACGAAACCTTTCTTGGTTCCACTTGAAGAAGAGCCATCAAGGGTCCGAGCCTTGGTACCCTTCGAGGATCTCTTTCTCTTCCTCCATCGATTTTTCCCAATTGCCAAAACCGGAGTTGAGTTTGGAGTAGGAGTGATAGCAACCGACTTCCCCTTAAGACCTGATTCTACGGTCTTGAGAAGTCCCTGAAGTTTGCTGAGTGTGACCTCTTCCTTATTCATGTGATATGTCATGCGGAATTGATCATATCACGATGGTAAGGAGTGCAAAATGATATCTATTGCAAGATCCTCAGGGAAGTTCACATTAAGCTTCAGCAAACGATCCACATACCTTTGCATTTTCTGCATGTGGCTCGTGACGGATTCCCCGTCCTTCATCATGGTTGTTATCATGGAGCAGATGATTTCATACCTCTCTTGTCTTGCACTTTGATGGTATCTTTCCATGAAATCTTGGTGCATTTCATAAGGGTAGAAATCCTCATAAGACTTTTGGAGTTCCGCTGTCATCGTGGCCATCATGATGCAAGCCACTTTCGTAGCATCCCTTTCATGTGCCCAAAATTTAGCGATCTCCTGAGGAGTTGCAGTGGTCTCATCAATCTCCTTAAGCTCCTTGTCAAGGACATATTCTTTGTCCTCGTAGCGGGTAATCATCCTGATGTTTCTGATCCACTCATTGAAGTTGGATCCATCAAAGGTGACTTTCCCACACAAGTTCATAAGGGTAAAGGAGCCATTAGGATTAGAGCCAGAAGCAGCATTGTTTGAAGACATCTAAAAAGAAGAGAACAAGATTAGTTTAGATATAAGAGAGTCCTTAATAAAACACCCAAATGTAATATTAAGGCTAGGATCCAATCACAATATAATATAACTTAGAAGAGGTATGTCGTAATCTAAGCTATACCATATTTGAAAGGTAGGTGAATGACGATTCACCAATTTCCACCATGAAAACCGAAATATTTAAGTATTAGGTTTTTGATTGGTTCTTAGAAATTCCTAGATTCTTTGAGATTCAATGAACTTTTCAAAGGCATGTTTCAATCTCGAGTGTGCCCTCCAGGTTTTGTGACTGGGATGCCGAGGATCACAAAACGAGGTGTGAAGTAACCATGCAAATCACTTGGTACCCTTTAAAGTTTATCACTCAATCGATGTGCCGGTAAACCACACACGCTCCATCGATACTATAATAAACCTTTAAGTCACCCTTTACCTACCTTGTTAAGTCCAAGTTAGTGTGCCGGTTAACCACACACGCTCCACCAACGACTTAAACAAAGTGTAAAGTGTAATTTCATGGATTAGCACCTTATTCACATTTTTCCTAAAGTAACTAAGATTGGGAATTTAATAAAACATTTAGTTACTTTATAATATTCATCATACTTTGAAAGAGAATTTATAAGTCCTTGTCTTACCCGTTCGGCTAACGACCCTCCACCAGTCAAGCAAGCGGTGGGTCAGAGTGGACACCCATTAAGTCACCATTTTATAGGCAACAACCTTATACCCACCTTATAGACCGGCTTCATGAATGAGGCGTACTAGCGGTAAGACGACTTTGTTCTTATATATATATATATATATATATATATATATATATATATATATATATATATATATATATATATATAATTATTAAATCATAATAATATAAGTATAAGGGTTGAATTTTAACATTTAAAATTCTAAGGGTTGGAACTAAAGTTTTAACTTAACTTTACTTGTTCCAAAACTTGAGGGCAAGTTTTGTAAACTTTCAAAACTTTTCATATCTTGTAACTTATGAGTTTAATAGAGTAATAAAATGAGGACTTTTCATTTTTCTAACTCTTGTGTTCTTTTAATGGTTTTTTAATCCAAGAGACTTTTGGTTTTCCATAACTTGAGGACAAGTTATGGACTCCATTAAAACACATTATGATCAAGAATTAAACTACCACATAGGTTACAAATAATTCCTATGATCATCTAAACTTCATAAGATCAAGAACATGAATATGAACACTTTCAAGAATCAAAATCACATTAAACTTTGTAATTTTGATAACTAGTTGTTGTAAATGAATTAGCAAAAAGATTACACCAGCTAAAACAAGTTTTCAAGTACCAAAACAGTTTAGGGTAATGTTTCCAATCCATTTCCAGCAACTAAAGTCGAAAATCTGCACTCTGTCGACCCTACTCGCCGAGTGCATGAACCTACTCGCCAAGTAGGTTGAAGATACAAGTGAACTCGACGAGTCCCCCCATGGACTCGCCGAGTCCATTCATCAGACAGCAAGTTTTTCGACTTTTTCCAACTTTTAATCACAAGTATCAAACAAACAGACCTAGGCTCTGATACCACTGATGGGTTTTGAGCATTCTAACACTTCCTAAGTGTACATGCAACCCTAATAAACCTTGGATCTATGTTTGTCTAAGATACATGCAAATAATTATTTTTCCAAGGCTTATATCCTAACTAGCATGGCATGGGGAACTTGAATCAAATAAAGCTAGTAGAAACACTTACCTTGTAGTTGTAGTTGATTCCTTGGAGTTTTAGAGCCTAACACCAATAATGTGGATGCCTCAAATGAAAGTCACAAATCACTACAAACTTGGAACTTTGAGAGAATAGTCACACTTCTCTTGAAATCGGCCCTCACCTCAACATGTGTCAACTAGTGTTCACTAGATACAACTAGTTTGATTTCAAGAGCCAAACCCTCCTTTATATAGTGTGGTGGATTAGGGTTACATCCATGTAAACCCTAATACCCATGTCTCTTCATTTCCATGAGATCCATGGGTTAAAGCTCCATGGAGTATCCATGGACTTCTCCATCCAAGCCTAGCCCATTCCAAATAAGCATAAGCCCACACTATATAAATATAGAAGCCATATTTAATTAGTAATATCTTTGATCACTAAATTAATCCTAGATTAATTATAGATCACTACTAATTAAATAATATGATCTTATATTAATATATTAGAACTTATAATATATTAATAAATCATAACTTGTACTATTCTCAAACATTATCCATAAATTGTTCGGGTGAAGTGCAACCCAAATGGACCATGCCGGGTCGGGTCAAGTATATACCAAATATAGTTATGGGCTTAGACACTATATCTAACAGCTTTATTCAAGTTATTGTCATTAACAGAATCAATACACAATACAATATTTCCTAAGTTATCTACAACATATACAGTTTCATACACACCGTCACAAGGTAATGCTTTAAAATAAAGAACATTATTAAAGAAAGCATTAATCGAACCAACTTCATTATCAAATGAAAAGGTAAAACCTTGTTTATAAAATGCATGAAAGGAAATAATATTTCTTGCCATTTCTGGCAAGTAACAACATTTATTCAAATCTAAACTAAACCCACTACTTAGCGATAAAGTATAAACTCCAATCTTGGTGACAGGTAAAGCATTCCTATTCCCCATGATTAAGTTTATTCTTCCATGCTCCACATTCTCACTTCTTCTTAGTCCCTGCAAATCAGTACATATATGAATACCGCAACTGGTATCAAGGACCCAAGAGTTAGAACATGGTGAGTTTTTAGATAAGATAGTGTAAATACCTGCATGGTTGGGCTTAACTTTCCCATCCTTCACATCTTGTTGGTACTTTGGGTAGTTCACCTTCCAGTGCGACTTTTCATGGCAATAGAAGCACTCAGCCTCTTTTGGGTTAGAAGAAGGAGTGACGAAACCGTTCTTAGTTCTACTTAAAGAAGAGCCATCAAGGGTCCTAGCCTTGGTACCCTTCGAAGACATCTTCCGCTTCTTCCCTCTATCTTTCCCGATTGCTAAGACAGGGGCAGAGTTTGGAGTAGGAGTTGGAGTGTTAACAACTGACTTACCTTTAAGACCTGTTTATGCGGTCTTGAGGAGTCCCTGAATTTTGCTGAGTGTAACTTCTTCCTTATTCATGTGGTATGTCATGCGGAATTGATCATAACACGAGGGTAAGGAGTGAAAAATGATATCTATTGTAAGCTCCTCAGGGAAGTTCACATTAAGCTTCAACAAATGATCCACATACCTTTGCATTTTCTGCATGTGACTCGTGACGGAGTCTCCGTCCTTCATCCTGGTTGTTATCATGTAGCAGATTATTTCATACTACTCTTGGCGAGCACTCTGATGGTATCTTTCCATCATATCCTGGTGCATTTCAAAAGGGTAGAAGTCCTCATAGGACTTTTGGAGTTCTGCTGTCATGGTGGCCATCATGATGCATTCCACTTTGGTGGCATCTCTTTCATGAGTCTGGAAGTCAACAATCTCCGGTGGAGTAGCAGTGGTCTCCTCGTAATGAGTCACCATCCTGATATCCCGGATCCAATCCATAAAGTTGGAACCATCGAAGATGACCCTCCCACATAGGTTCATGAGGGAAAAGGAGCCGGTAGGGTTTGAGCCAGAAGCAGTGTTGTTGGAAGACATCTGAAAGAAGAGAACAATATTCATTAAATATTAAGAGAGTCCTTAATAAAACACCCAAATGTAATATTAAGGCTAGGATCCAATCGCAATATATTATAACTTAGAAGAGGTATGTCGTAATCCAAGCTATAACATATTTGAAAGGTAGGTGAATGACGATTCACCAATTTCCACCATGATAAACGAAATATAAATATTAGGTTTTTAATTGGTTCTTAGAAATTCCTAGATTCTTTTGAGATTCAATGAACTTTTCAAAGGCATGTTTCAATCTCGATTGTGCCCTCCAAGTTTTGTAACTGGGATACCGAGGATCACAAAATGAGGTGTGAAGTAACCATGCAAATCAATTGGTACCCTTAAAGTTCATCACTCAATCGATGTGTCGGTTAACCACACACGCTCCACCGATACTATGATAAACCTTAAGTCACCCTTTACCTCCTTTGTTAAGTCCAAGTTAGTGTGCTGGTTAACCACACATGCTCCACCAACGACTTAAACAAAGTGTAAAGTGTAATTTCATGGATTAGCACCTTATTCACATTTTTCCTAAAGTAACTAAGATTGGGAATTTAATAAAACGTTTAGTTACTTTTTAATATTCATTATACTTTTAATGAAAGTTTATAAGTCCTTGTCCTACCCGTTCGGCTTACGACCCTCCACCGATCAAGAAAGTGGTGGGTGAGAGTGGACACCCATTAATGTCACACCCCAAAACCAAGAACGGCGGAAACGTTCTGGGGCGGAGGACGTCATGTAAGGTAATCACAACACAGTAAATGTAAATAGGCAAACAACATCATCCATTGCATTAAATATATAAATTTAATACATGTGTGTTCTGTAAAATTTTAGACACCAAAAATATAACGTAAATCAAAATAACAAAATGATGAGTCTTGAGTACGCTCCATCATCTCAAAAGCTGGCATCGGTACCTGTCTACTGATGACCTGAGAATACAAGTTATTTTGAAAGAGTTTATCAGCATTAAGCTGGTGAGTTCATAAGTATTTTAGTGTCAATGTTCATTGTCAAAAACGTTTGAACTTGTCCCAATGTATAAGTTGTAAAAATGTAAATAATGTTTAAAAGTATTTGCAAAAGTTTGAATCTCTCAGAAAATCCTATATTTTCTATAAAAGTAACCTTCTACCAAGGCTTAACAGTTTTGTAAACTCGTCTGTTGTAAAAGTGTGTGATTACCCAAGTATAACTATCATTTGATAAAATATAGTTTGTACATTAATGCTTAAGTGAGATTATCACCAAAATGTGTAATGGGTAAATCATTGTAGTACTGTAGTTTTGTATAATAAGAACTACTGTTGTACTAATTACTACTACCTTAAACCGGATTTATATTAAGGTATAATGTGATAATTGCACCATACTATCGACTGATAACAACGACATAAAGAACGGTCGTAATAACGGAATGACGTTTGGCACCCGCAGACCTGCAGGTCCGGCTGTAGCTAGCAGCAAGGTGTAGGATAGTCAATCCAGTATAGATCTATACGCAAACTCAACGCTCTCCCTCCAAGAGAATTCTGGCTACAACTCGGGCCATGACATTTAAGGCATACTCCGATACAGTGGATCACATTTGTTATCGTGTTCTTGCATGTGTGATGAAATGTTTCTTGTTCTAGTATAGTTATATATGTTCTCGTAGTATAGTTATATATATTCCCTTCCTAGTATAGACTCATGAATGAACTGACTCATTGATCTAGCAGTTGTAATAGTGTGATTCTGTGTTACCCCGATGGTAACTTGTTAACAGTGTGTTTAGTACGTATGATTATGGAAGTACTTTTATGTCTATATATGTATATTTGATATATAATTAATATGGAAACGACCTTCGGATGGTCACCCGAAATCCTATCAGACCACATCCAAATCGAGGAAAAGGAAACAAGGTGGATAGCCTTCCTAAGCCCTTTAAACATTAGTTATACGTCTATACATATATGGGCATGCAATTTGTAAAATAAAAACATAAATAAGTGTTTATAAGACATTTGAAACATAAGTATATTTTATTAAAGAAAGGTTGACTTGATGTCAATCTATAAAACAATTTGAAGGTGTAGATTTGATTAAAACAGTTTAAGTATAAGGAACATTTGCTTAAATCACAGTTGCAGTGTAAATTCGAAAAGTAAATGGGTTTGGAAAACATTTAGAAGCAAAACAGTTTGATAGATAGTTTGAATAGTGATAAAACCACTGATTTCCCTAGTTATTAATCACATGTGATTAGAGCAATCATAAGTGATTGAAACAATAACTATAAGTGTTTTAACTTGTATTCCCCCCCCTTTGAAAGCATATAAACGCATTTAGAATATTTAACAGGTTGATTAAGGGGTATGAAACTCACTTGATTGATTGGAGAAAGCGAGATGGAAAACCGGGCAGAGTTTCGTCTCAGAAAACGGATTTTTCTCGGGATTCTCGGGAATCTCGGGAGTAAAATCGACCCTCGGGACTCGAGCAAAAAGACCAGAGCTTCGGGTTATAACGGGCACGGAAAACGAGACAAAGTTGTGAGAGAGAGGAGAGAAATGAGCAACATTTTCGGAAAGCCTCGCATCCTATTTATAGGAAGGCTGAACCGCCTCCGAACGCGGGGCGTACGCTCGTACGCAGCGCGTACGCGTACGTCATGCATGACCGAAGCCTCGACTGCCTCGGTTCGGATGGGACGGGTTGCTGGGTACGCGGGTCGGATGGGACGCCGGGTCGGATGGGACGTCGGGTCGGACGGGTCGGAGCTTCGGACGGGTCGGACGGGTTAGATTCTTCGGATAGCGCGACGTGGACGATCCGAGACCCTCGATTCTCAGTACGCGGGGCGTACGAAGGTACGCAGGGCGTACTTCGGTCCAATCCGATGACTCCCCTTCGGATATTACCGGGAATTTATAATTAAATTCTTATTTATTTTAAATAAACTTCAAAAATTCATATCTCTCTCATACGAATTCCGTTTTTGACGTTCTTTATATCCACGCGAAGGTGAGACCATGATCTACAACTTTCGTTTAGATTCCGCTGGCAAATTCCGAAATTATTTTTATTATTTATTTATTAAAATGACGTGTTTAAGGAATTTCTTCAAAAATTTATAACTTTCTCATCCGAGGTCAGATTTGGACGTTCTTTTTATGTACGCAAACCTTGATATGATTCCTATTACTTTATTTAATCCGAATAAGTTTTTAGGAAGGTTACATTTTGACCTAAATTTGATCGGTTTTACATTACATTGACTCGAAATATCGGGTTGTCACATCATCCCCCCGTTAGAAGGAATTTCGTCCCGAAATTAGAAATTTAAGCAAGCTAGAATTTACGAATAACTAAGGAAAAAGGTGAGGGTATTTCAGTTTCATCTGATCCTCACGCTCCCAAGTGAATTCCGGTCCTCGCTTGGCATTCCAGCGAACCTTCACGATAGGGATACGGCTTTGCTTTGTCTGCTTGACCTCACGGTCCATGATCTCTATAGGTTCTTCCACGAAGTTGAGGCTTTCGTTGATTTCGATCTCATCGAGTGGGATTACGAGAGTCTCGTCGGATAGACACTTTTTCAAGTTAGATACGTGGAATGTAGAATGTACGTTACGAAGTGCGTCTGGTAGTTCGAGTTTGTAAGCTACGGGGCCGACTCTTGCAAGAATCTCGAAAGGCCCTATGTACCTCGGATTAAGCTTCCCACGCTTGCCGAAGCGTATCAAGCCCTTCCAGGGTGAGACTTTGAGGAGGACTCGGTCTCCCACCTGAAATTCCAAAGGTTTCCTTCGCTTATCAGCGTAGCTCTTCTGTCGGTCTCTGGAGGCTTTCAATCGTTCACGGATCTGAACGATTTTCTCTGTTGTTTCCCGAATGATCTCCGGACCGGTGAGAGTACTGTCGGAAGTTTGCCCCCTGGCTAATTGGGTATCACCCACCTCAGCCCAGCACAGAGGGGATCTGCACTTACGGCCGTAGAGAGCTTCAAATGGAGCAGCCTTGATGCTCGTATGATAACTGTTATTATAGGAAAACTCGACAAGGGGTAAATGAGTATCCCATGCCTTCCCAAAGTCAATCACGCAGGCTCGCAACATATCTTCTAGAGTTTGGATGGTCCTCTCACTCTGTCCGTCGGTCTGAGGATGGTAGGCTGTGCTCATGTCCAGCCTCGTTCCTAGGGAATGTTGTAGTGATTGCCAAAATCTTGAGGTGAACCTACTATCTCTATCGGAGATAATGGACATAGGTACACCATGTAGCCGTACGATTTCCCTAATGTATGTTCTCGTAAGCTTCTCCATCTTGTCGGTTTCTTTGATGGGCAGGAAGTGTGCAGACTTGGTCAATCTATCAACGATGACCCATATGGTGTCAAGTCCACCCGTTGTCTTGGGCAACTTGGTTATGAAATCCATAGTGATCCGCTCCCACTTCCATTCCGGGATCTCTGGTTGCTGCAATAAACCAGAGGGCTTCTGGTACTCGACCTTAACCTTTGCGCAAGTAAGGCATTTACTTACGAAGGTAGCAATCTCTGCTTTCATATTAGGCCACCAGTATAGCTTCTTAAGATCCAGATACATCTTATCTGAACCTGGGTGGACGGAATACCGAGTGTTGTGCGCCTCGGTCATGACCAAGTCTCGGAAGCCACCATGTTTCGGTGTCCAGATCCGGTTCATGAAATATAAAGCTCCGTCACCCTTGGCTTCTAAATTCTTGTCCATTCCTCTAAGGGATTCACTTGACACATTTTCAGATTTCATGGCCTCAAGTTGAGCCGCCTGAATTTGCTTAGTCAGATGTGAATGGATGGTTATCGATAATGACTTGACTTTGCGACCAGAATATTCCTTCCGACTTAGGGCGTCTGCTACTACGTTGGCTTTACCCGGATGATAACGAATCTCGCATTCGTAATCACTGAGTAGCTCGACCCATCGTCGTTGTCTCATGTTGAGCTCCTTCTGATCGAAAATGTGTTGTAAACTTTTGTGGTCGGTAAAGATAGTGCTCTTTGTTCCATACAAGTAATGTCTCCAGATCTTCAGAGCAAACACTACTGCTCCTAGTTCAAGATCGTGGGTCGTGTAGTTAACCTCGTGTGTCTTCAATTGTCTCGAGGCGTAGGCGATGACCTTACCTCGCTGCATCAGAACACATCCGAGCCCTTGATTCGATGCATCGCAATAAACTACGAAGTCTTCTATTCCTTCTGGCAGGGATAGTATTGGTGCGGTGCACAAGGCTCGTTTGAGCGTTTGGAACGCTCTTTCTTGTTTCTCTTCCCAGTCGAAGGCCACACCTTTCTGGGTTAGGGTTGTAAGAGGCTTCGCTATTCGTGAGAAGTTCTGAATGAACCTGCGGTAGTAGCCAGCGAGACCTAGAAATTGACGAATTTCTGTAGGCGTCTTCGGTGCTGACCAGTTCTCAATGGCCTTAATTTTGGATGGGTCCACGTGGATTCCCTCTTCGCTTACCACGTGTCCTAAGAATTCGACTCTTCGGATCCAAAATTCACATTTCGAGAACTTCGCATAAAGTTTCTCTTTTCGTAATGTCCTTAGAACTTGTCGCAGATGATCGCCATGTTCTTTCTTACTTCGGGAGTAGATTAGGATGTCGTCAATGAAAACGATGACGAACTGATCCAAGTAGGGTCGGCATACTCTATTCATCAGATCCATGAAGACTGCGGGCGCATTGGTCAATCCGAATGGCATCACCACGAACTCGTAATGTCCGTAACGAGTTCGGAAGGCGGTCTTCGGCACATCCTCCTCTAGCACTCGTAACTGGTGATATCCGGATCTCAGATCAATCTTAGGAAAATAGTTCGCCCCTTGCAGTTGGTCGAATAGATCATCTATGCGTGGTAGAGGATAACGATTCTTGACCGTCAGTTTGTTGAGTTCTCTGTAGTCAATACACATACGGAAGGATCCGTCCTTCTTCTTAACAAACAAGACCGGTGCTCCCCAAGGTGAGAAACTTGGCCTTATAAAGCCCTTGCTGAGCAGTTCGTTAAGTTGACCAGAGAGTTCTTGCATTTCGGCTGGTGCTAAACGGTAGGGCGACTTGGCTACTGGGGTAGCTCCTGGGACTAAGTCGATTCTGAACTCGACTTGTCGTTGCGGAGGTAATCCGGGTAGTTCTTCTGGGAAAATGTCGGGGAAGTCGCTCACTACTGGGAGGTTCTTTAGTTCTTTCGTTTCTAGGTTCGTGTCGATGACGTGAGCAAGGAATGCGTGGTATTCCTTACGCAGGTATTTCTGTGCTTGAATACTTGATATGATGCGAAGACTTGCACCGGGTTTGTCGCCATAGACTATAAGAGTTTCGCTAGACGGAAGGTTTAGACGGACTGCTTTCTCGAAGCACATGATGTCGGCACGATGAAGGCTTAACCAGTCCATGCCAATGATGACGTCGAAACTTTTTATTGAGACTGGCATGAGGTCGATTGGGAATGAATAGTTGTCTAGAGTTAGGGTACAACCTAAGTATATGCTACTCGTATTTTCAGTTTTTCCATTAGCCATTTCTACTGTAAATAGTTCTTTGAGTGCGTGCGGTGGTTGATTAAGCATGCGAGCAAATTTATGGTTTACGAAGCTTCGCTCCGCTCCACTATCGAATAGAATGCATGCATAGGAGTTATCGAGGAGGAACGTACCGGTCACCACTGTCGGGTCAGCAACTGCTTCCCCGTGGCCAATAGCTAGTACCCTCCCTGCTCCTCCAGCATTCCTCGCTTTGGGGCAGTCCCTCTTAAAGTGGCCTGCTTCGCCACATCCATAGCAGGTTGGGCTCGCGCCAGATCCAGGGACTTGGTTGATAGGTTGTGCCGGGAACTTACAGAATCGGACGGTGTGTCCTTTCCTGTTGCAGTTAGAGCACTGCAATTCACGGCAGGGGCCGTTGTGGTGGTAGCTGCATTTGTTGCACTTGGGCGAACTTCCAGCATACCGACTAACCGGGGCAGTAGTAGCAGTAGGGGTTACTGCGGCATGAATTGCCACCAATTGCTGCTTTTTGGCAGCCTGATGCTTCTTCCTTTCATCCCAGAATTTCCGCTTAGTATCGGCGGGTTTGGAGGGTTCCGGGATGGCTAGGGTGGTTGTGGTTGCAGGGGTTTTGACTCCATGGTCAATGAGTCGTTGTGCCAATCGTTTGGCACTGTCGAAGGTAGCGGGGTTTGACGCTAGCACATTCCCCTGATACGGAGGCACTAGTCCCCATATGTACCTCTCGATCTTCTTCCCCTCGGTAGGAACCATATTGGGGCAGAGGGCCACCAGCTCGCTGAATCGGGCAGTATAAGCGACCACATTGGTGCCCTTCATTGACAGGTTCCAGAGTTCCTGCTCCAGTTTCTGGATCTCGCCCCTCGGGCAGTATTCTTCAGTCATGAGGTCTTTCATTGTTTCCCAGCCCAGGTCGTTGGCTACGACGAGAGTTAGGGCTTTGACGTGGCCGTTCCACCACGTTAGGGCTTTACTCTCAAAGGTGCATGCGGCATATTTCACCTTGCACGCAGCAGGGCATGAACAAATTTCGAAGACTGATTCAGTCTTCTCGAACCATTGTGAGAGAGCAATGACTCCGCCGGTGCCATAGAAAGGCTTCGGCTTGCAGTTTGTAAAATCCTTGTAAGAGCACTCCCTTGAGCGCACAGGGATTTCGACCGGAATAGATTCCACAGGGGTTCCACCTCTGCTGGCATCAGAAGAGTGATACTGAGCCATGGCAGTTGCCACTGCTGCAGCTACGACAGCATTCAGGGCTACAGTATCGATGACCGGAGGCGGAGGAGGTGGTGGAGGTGCAGGATTATTCCTATTCCTGGGAGACTTGCGAGGAGGCATCCTTCAGCTGAAAGTTTAAAAAGATAAGAAAGAATCAATTTGTAAGCAACGCGAGAGTGACACATGGACTAACTAAACATAGTCCATCAGTTGAAAGGGTGCTTGAAACCACAACAAGCATTATTAGAAAGCACAAGTGTATAGATTTTTCCCCAGATAGATAGATCTCAAAAATTTACTGGTATTACTGATGTAATAAGTTCAGGGAAAATCGACCTAACAGTAGGTCATACATCATACCATATAGAAAAGTTTGACAGTCCTTAGATTTCCAATTTGAGTATGGAAAGTTAGAAATATTTTACGCACAAGTGCTACTTGGAGCACAGATGTTAAAGGCTATTCTATAATTACAAGACGGAGATGTACTAGACATTAACCAACGGCGATGGGAAAATCCCGGGCGAGTACTGCGGTCGGACACTTGACGAAACACCTCTTGAATGGGTCGATCCTAAGTCCTCTGACGAGCTCGAAGTTCCAATAATTCAGCTCGTGACGCAGCCAACTGCTACAGCAGGGTTTTATTTGTCCTCCGGGTCCGTTCCATGTCTTCTTCAAGACGGCGGATACTGACTGTGTTGACACCTGAGTCGGCATCAATCTCTATGACCCGGTCGACGGCTGTTCTACCTTGCTCGACAATACGAGCTATTCTGCGGATAATGACAGGCAGAGCTCGGTCAGCAGAGCCACCATCGCTGACGTCGTAAAAGGTTCGGTCCCCAAAGTATGGTAAGGGTTGTCCCTGATCATTACTTCAGCGGTTCAGGTTGTTTGCCCACATGGGTGTAGGACCTGGAAACGCTAGTCGAGGGTTGTTGTTCGGGGCTTGTCCTACAATCGGTAGGTTGTTGACTTCAGGCTCGGAGTCGGACTCATCTGAAAAGCCTTCTGCGAGGTGATCATCCAAAGGGATTGGATGATCAACTTCGGGCACTTCATAGATCCACCCGATATTGCCTTTATTGGGAAAGTACGGGTCGCCATGATGGATATCTAGCCATCAAGATCTATGCGAGAATAGAGGTATAAGAATATAGTATACGTGTAACTAGTAGCGCAAAATACTCCTATAGTATTTTAAGTTTAAATTCTATTGATCTTCTTGTGGTATGGTTGGTAAGTTTTTAGACTTGTTAACCTATCACAACCATTCTAAGGCATGTGCTAATCACTCCTAGGATCAGCATAGTTGATCAGGCTATGCCATTCCCAGGACTGACCATACATCCCCGAGCTCACTTGTGATATTTAACAATCGCAATACTTTTGTTCTTGTCATTGTGACACTTATTTTAGTATGAATGCAGACTAGTATACTTAGTTAAATATTTTATTATTTAAAGTATAGACTCTTGGTCAGAGTTTAATCCCTAATGGGTTTATAGTTTAGTATATCTTTTATGGGTTGATATACTCAATTCACTATAAACAATGCTCTGATACCAATCTGTCACACCCCAAAACCAAGAACGGCGGAAACGTTCTGGGGCGGAGGACGTCATGTAAGGTAATCACAACACAGTAAATGTAAATAGGCAAACAACATCATCCATTGCATTAAATATATAAATTTAATACATGTGTGTTCTGTAAAATTTTAGACACCAAAAATATAACGTAAATCAAAATAACAAAATGATGAGTCTTGAGTACGCTCCATCATCTCAAAAGCTGGCATCGGTACCTGTCTACTGATGACCTGAGAATACAAGTTATTTTGAAAGAGTTTATCAGCATTAAGCTGGTGAGTTCATAAGTATTTTAGTGTCAATGTTCATTGTCAAAAACGTTTGAACTTGTCCCAATGTATAAGTTGTAAAAATGTAAATAATGTTTAAAAGTATTTGCAAAAGTTTGAATCTCTCAGAAAATCCTATATTTTCTATAAAAGTAACCTTCTACCAAGGCTTAACAGTTTTGTAAACTCGTCTGTTGTAAAAGTGTGTGATTACCCAAGTATAACTATCATTTGATAAAATATAGTTTGTACATTAATGCTTAAGTGAGATTATCACCAAAATGTGTAATGGGTAAATCATTGTAGTACTGTAGTTTTGTATAATAAGAACTACTGTTGTACTAATTACTACTACCTTAAACCGGATTTATATTAAGGTATAATGTGATAATTGCACCATACTATCGACTGATAACAACGACATAAAGAACGGTCGTAATAACGGAATGACGTTTGGCACCCGCAGACCTGCAGGTCCGGCTGTAGCTAGCAGCAAGGTGTAGGATAGTCAATCCAGTATAGATCTATACGCAAACTCAACGCTCTCCCTCCAAGAGAATTCTGGCTACAACTCGGGCCATGACATTTAAGGCATACTCCGATACAGTGGATCACATTTGTTATCGTGTTCTTGCATGTGTGATGAAATGTTTCTTGTTCTAGTATAGTTATATATGTTCTCGTAGTATAGTTATATATATTCCCTTCCTAGTATAGACTCATGAATGAACTGACTCATTGATCTAGCAGTTGTAATAGTGTGATTCTGTGTTACCCCGATGGTAACTTGTTAACAGTGTGTTTAGTACGTATGATTATGGAAGTACTTTTATGTCTATATATGTATATTTGATATATAATTAATATGGAAACGACCTTCGGATGGTCACCCGAAATCCTATCAGACCACATCCAAATCGAGGAAAAGGAAACAAGGTGGATAGCCTTCCTAAGCCCTTTAAACATTAGTTATACGTCTATACATATATGGGCATGCAATTTGTAAAATAAAAACATAAATAAGTGTTTATAAGACATTTGAAACATAAGTATATTTTATTAAAGAAAGGTTGACTTGATGTCAATCTATAAAACAATTTGAAGGTGTAGATTTGATTAAAACAGTTTAAGTATAAGGAACATTTGCTTAAATCACAGTTGCAGTGTAAATTCGAAAAGTAAATGGGTTTGGAAAACATTTAGAAGCAAAACAGTTTGATAGATAGTTTGAATAGTGATAAAACCACTGATTTCCCTAGTTATTAATCACATGTGATTAGAGCAATCATAAGTGATTGAAACAATAACTATAAGTGTTTTAACTTGTATTCCCCCCCCTTTGAAAGCATATAAACGCATTTAGAATATTTAACAGGTTGATTAAGGGGTATGAAACTCACTTGATTGATTGGAGAAAGCGAGATGGAAAACCGGGCAGAGTTTCGTCTCAGAAAACGGATTTTTCTCGGGATTCTCGGGAATCTCGGGAGTAAAATCGACCCTCGGGACTCGAGCAAAAAGACCAGAGCTTCGGGTTATAACGGGCACGGAAAACGAGACAAAGTTGTGAGAGAGAGGAGAGAAATGAGCAACATTTTCGGAAAGCCTCGCATCCTATTTATAGGAAGGCTGAACCGCCTCCGAACGCGGGGCGTACGCTCGTACGCAGCGCGTACGCGTACGTCATGCATGACCGAAGCCTCGACTGCCTCGGTTCGGATGGGACGGGTTGCTGGGTACGCGGGTCGGATGGGACGCCGGGTCGGATGGGACGTCGGGTCGGACGGGTCGGAGCTTCGGACGGGTCGGACGGGTTAGATTCTTCGGATAGCGCGACGTGGACGATCCGAGACCCTCGATTCTCAGTACGCGGGGCGTACGAAGGTACGCAGGGCGTACTTCGGTCCAATCCGATGACTCCCCTTCGGATATTACCGGGAATTTATAATTAAATTCTTATTTATTTTAAATAAACTTCAAAAATTCATATCTCTCTCATACGAATTCCGTTTTTGACGTTCTTTATATCCACGCGAAGGTGAGACCATGATCTACAACTTTCGTTTAGATTCCGCTGGCAAATTCCGAAATTATTTTTATTATTTATTTATTAAAATGACGTGTTTAAGGAATTTCTTCAAAAATTTATAACTTTCTCATCCGAGGTCAGATTTGGACGTTCTTTTTATGTACGCAAACCTTGATATGATTCCTATTACTTTATTTAATCCGAATAAGTTTTTAGGAAGGTTACATTTTGACCTAAATTTGATCGGTTTTACATTACATTGACTCGAAATATCGGGTTGTCACAATTAAGTTGCCATTGTATAGGCAACAACCTTATACCCCCCTTATAGACCGACTTCATGAATGAGGCGTACTAGCGGCAAGACGACTTGATCTGATACATATATATATATATATATATATATATATATATATATATATATATATATATATATATATATATATATATGTTATTAACTTATAATATTATCAAGTATAAGGGTTGAATTTTAACTTTTAATATTCTAAAGGTTGGAACTAAAGTTTATTAAGTGACTTTACATGTTCCAAAACTTGAGGGCAAGTTTTGTAATTTTACAAAAGCTTTCACATTCATAAATTATGAGTCAATAAAATGAAGACTCTTCATTTTATAACTTATGTGTTCTTTTAATGGCTTTTAACTGAAGTTATGGACTCCATTAAAACACATAAAGATCGTGAATTAATCATATAAACAAGTAACTCCTATGTTCTATCAAGAACTCATAAGAACATGAACATTCATATCAAAATTTCAAGAACATATGAACACATATAATCATGAAAAATTGATATTAGCCGTTGTAAATGTATTAGAACAACCATTACACCATCTAAAACAAGTTTTATTACACCAAAACAGTTTAGGGTAATGTTTCTAGTCCAGTTCCAGCAGCACAAATCGAATTTCTGCATTCTGCATGGCCAACTCGTCGAGTGCACGAACTTACTCGCCGAGTTGGTTGCATTTTCACAAGGACTCGTCAAGTCCTCCCCATGGACTCGTCGAGTCCCCTGAGCAGACAGCAAAAAAATGATTTTCAACACTATTTTGCATCAAGTATTCACAAACAAGCCTAGGCTCTGATACCACTGACGGGTTTTGAGCATTCTAACACCCCTAAGTGTACACACAACCCTAGAAAACCTTGGATTTATGTTTGTCTAAAATACATGCAAAATATGATTTCCAAGGTTCATAATCCCATCTAGCATACATGGGGAACTTTATCCTAAAAGGATGGCTAGAATTACATACCTTGTAGTTGATTTGATTCCTTGAAAACCTTGTGAGCCTAGCACCCCAAGTGTGATGCCTCAAATGCTTCACACAACACCAAATGCCTTTTGAAAGACATTTGAGAGAATGCACACACTTGTAAAATCGTCCTAGCCCTCTTATGTTCTTAGTGTAGCTGATTTTGGTAGATAGCATGTTCCTTATATAGTGTGACACATCTAGGGTTACACCATGTAAACCCTAATGTGTCATGATTCTTCATTTCCATGACCTATGGGTTTGTAACTCCCATGGAGCATCCTATGGGTTTAACTTAACTTGATAATCCATGGAGCCTTTTAGCCCACTATACAAGTTATGGATGATTTACATAATCAACCAATATATTTAATTAGTCATCTTTTGATCACTTATTTAATTCCAAATTAATTCTTGATCAATACTAATTAAATAATACTATTAATATATTAGAACTTATAATATATTAATTAACCACAAGTGTTATTTCTCTCATTTAGTCTATCCAAATGCATGATGCCATGCAACCCAAATGGACCATGCTAGGTCGGGTCAAGTACATACCAGATATAGTTATGGACTTAGACACCTTATCCAACAGTGATTTGGTTCAAACGAGTGAGTAGATAAAATTATGATTAACTATTGGGTTTGGAAGCGTACCAAAATTATAGCAGGGTTCTTTGATGCTTTTCCATGCTATGGGGTCAGAGTCCTCCTATTCCCCCATCATTCTTCTCTGTTCGACAGTCCCTCTTGAAATGTCCTATTTCACCACAAAGATGACATATTGGACTGATCCCAACATTGGTGATTGAAGTGATGAACTTGACCAGAATCCTACAGATGTGGGCGGTGTGCCCCTTCATGTTGCATCAATTACAATACAGTCCTCGACAGACTCCATAATGATGGTAGTTGCACTTGCTACAGTGTGGGAGGTTTCCTTGATATCATGTGATTGGTGTTGGAATAATAGGGCTAATGGGGATATTGACTGCCCCAGTTTGTTACCCTTCAGTAGGTCCTTGAGTTGAACTACTTCCTTTCTCGTTCTCAAACTTCCATTTCTGGATATTAGGTTTGAGTTCTGGAGTGTCTTTACAAACAGACACTCGTTGTTGTACTTGGTTATAACCGTGGTCGGGATTGCCCACAATGTATCCACTAACATTTGCGTTGTTAGCATTAAGGTGAGCCATGATAGTTGCTACAGCTGCTGTGACTGCAGCTTGAAACGAAGCTAAATCTATCTTAAGGATTGGTGTTTTTCCGGTGGGTTGGTTATGTTTCTTCGGAGGCATGATTATGTTATACGATCAAAAAAACAAGCTTGTGAGCGATGATGAGTGTTTCTAGATGTATTCAAGATATTTATATATACACATAAAGTTTCCGCATTTTGATATATGGTTCTCAAAGTTCCGACCTACATCCCTATGATGCAGTCCTGGAATAAGGGTAGAAGTAAGTTTTTAGAAATAGTTACAAACTGAATGTCATCCGAACTAAGTTATCTTTGGAGAATATCATACTCCGACTTCGGAAAGATTTGAAAACTATTCATAACCGAGTCCATATAAAATGGACTCGGGAATTTTTAGAAATTATCACTCTCAAACAGTGTTGTAAAATTCGCCGAGTTGGCCGATTACTCGTCCGAGTACTCGCTACTCGGCCCCTTACCGAGGCGAGTTACAAAATCCGAGTACTCCCCGATCGACCCCTTATTTAAGCGAGCAATGTTTAAACCTTAGCCAACTCAATGATTAATATATATAATATACTTAATGATTTATTATTTAATATACACAAATTTGTGATTATTACTACATATATATCTTAAAATTTCAATAATTATTCACGAAGTGGGACCATTATGTGTTTTTTAGTTTTTGTGTATTCACATGTATCTAATTTTGGTATATATATTTCAATCAACTTATGGTTTTAAATTACGATTTTGACATATATGATTTCTCTAAAAATATTTCTACATGAATTACCGAATCCGAGTACTCCCCGAGTACTCACGAGTACTCCCGAGTACTCGCTACTCGGTAGTCGACCGAACAGGTACCGAGTAGCGAGTTCTACAACCATGCTCTCAAATAAGATTTCATGATCCGATTTACTATTATTAGTCATGACGGGAAAAGGCGATAAACTTATGCCTATTGTGAGTAGTGTAATCACTAACTCACTAGGTTGTATCAATTTATTAGTTATTAATGTGACGCAAAAGGCACACAAATACTTCGCATAATACATGTTTGGCTTCTGTCTTTTCTCTGTTCTACTTTTGGCGGTAAAGGTTTGTTCTCTCCTGGTAGATATATGATGTCCTTCTCTTTCGTAGGTATATTGAATTTCCGTATTGCCTTACTCCTGATTCTGACACTGATCCCGATTACTTCATAATGGAGAGTTTGAATCCTGGAAATTCATGCAAACTTCTCATTGGTGTCCTGAATATGGTAAAGGCACTTGGTTATTTCCATAGTTTCTTCACTCCTCGTTGGTTTCCTTCTCGGAATCCTTCTAATGAAAATCTTCTAGATCCTTGTTGACTCCTCTATTGATTGTTGGAGTGGCTACTTCTATCTTAGTGGTTTATACGAGAATGGGAATGTGTAAAGAATCTATGAAATTATTAAAATATTTCTGTAGAAAAAAAATTTTAAAGTGTAATCCCTACTAGGTCCTTCTATAATTACATAGTGTTTACAAATTATATATAACTCAGATCTAGTAGACCTTCAAATATGTGGTACTACTCTATATCCACATCCAAACAAGGAGAAGGAAGTAAAGCGACACCACACATTCTGAGTCTATAAGATCTTCATTATATATAACCTTGGAAGTATATACTCTGCAACTAGAGACTTACCAGTAAGGGTCTTTTAAATTTTCACATAAGTTATTTATGGTACTTCCAAAATACTCCTATAGTATTTTTGTTTTATGTTTGATTCTAAAGCTTCTTGGTAAATGACATTGGTAACCTTTTTAGACTTGTTGTTACGGTATATGTAACAACCCGAAATTTCATATCACTTCTTGTAACTCAAATTGTAATCCAATTCGATCAACCAAACGTTGTTTCCAAATCCGTTTCCGATTTCATCATTTAATTAAGTCATTAACTTGTATTGATCTAAAATGACTTAATGGGTGTTTTATTGCCATTTGAAATCATTCTAAGACCCCATAATAGTTATCGGAATAATTCTAGAATCGACCATATCGGGTTACGGCAACTTGGTCGGGTGCGACCAAAAGCCCCGCCTAACGCCGGTATTGGGTAGAATTCCGTCGTGTCCAATTCCCGAGCACTATATAAGTGATTCAAAGCTTTCATTTGAAGCTTTTGGCCATTTCGTCCATAATCATTTCCAACCTCTCTCCTCATCCTAAATCCAAGGTCCAAAAACAAAGAATTATGGCTACAAATCAAAGAGGTAACATCCCTAGCTTGTTATCTAACCTCTTTAGCCTTCAACTTGATGTTTAAATTGAGTTTTAGGACCTAGAACATGTGTTTACGGCCAAGGATCAAGCTTGGGCCGTAAACACCTAAAAATGGGGTTTTTGAGCCATTTAACCCTTCCAAATCATTGTTGGGACTTAGATATGACTTTGAGGCTTACAAACCTGGACTTGGAACACCCTAAACATTCATTTTAAGGGACAAACAAGAGTTTACGGCCAAGACATGTGCTTTGGCCGTAAACTCCATAAACATGGGGGATAAACTCATTTTTACATGTTAGAATGCCATGAAACCCAACCAATAGCTTTATGGTAAATCCTAGATCCATCTAAAAATAGTTTAGGAGTTTGTAACACATCAAAAATACCACATATAGGAGTTTACGGCCAAGGAACATACCCTTTGGCCGTAAACTCATATAACTATGTCAAATAATGCATCTAATTCACTCCAAAGGCTTGCATAAATTTCTAGAATCACATGTGATTGTTCTTTGTACCTCGAATGAATTATTCTTGACCATAGTATAGTTTATGGCCGTAAACTCCAAGTTTAAGGCCGTAAACTCCCTTTTAAATGGTATAAATCCAAACAAATTAATCCAAGGCATTTTAGAAGTCCATTCCAACAATCCCCATGTCCATTTAAGCCATTAAACCCTCAAAATCAAACCAACATGAGTTTACGGCCGTCAACTCATGTATGTGTGTGTTATGTGGTCGTAAACTCCATAAAATGTTTACATTTGGAGAGTAAACTCAAGTCCCAAGTCCCTAGTGCCATATTACATCCGAAGATGTCACCCGGGTCGCTCCAAACGCTCGCATTGAGGTGTTTAACCTCGTTGGAGTGTAATGTTCCATATAATTAGTGATTGTAAATCTAATTAGTATCATATGGACATTATTACATTTTACATAGGGACGTCGCGAGTAAACAAGCCCCGAACCAACGTCTAGTATCCAAAACCGTCGCATTTCCGAGTCCCGTGAGTTCATACCCCTACCCTTTTTCACTGTTTTTCACTGTTTTCAGGGGGGAACACAAGCAAAGCACAAAGGTTTTTCTTGTACTCAAAACTTATTTTCGTTTGTGTGTTTTTCACATTTCATATGCTTTTAATACTGATATTCACAACTGATAACCAGTAGAACATGCAGATCACGTAAACATTTATTTGTGAAATGGGTTTTATAAACTGTTATGTTTTATATATTTCACAAATGGTTTTCCACATTTTATCAGTTAAAAGCATGACATTAGAACACATGAATAATATAACTTGTACACTGTCTTGTCATCCGTAACATTCCACATTGATACGCAAATGGAGGATTATCATATTATTACTAGTAGGTTTGTTATTCCTGTAGGATTAGAGACACGTCCTCGGCGAACACTCCACAGAGATACGTGAGTGGAGGACTGCACCCGTAACCAGAATCTCTGGTATTTAGAGAGCGTGACTTGAGTGTATAGATCTATATGGGGCTGACTACCCCACACCTAGCTGCTAGCTACAACCGAACCGAAATGGTTCAAGGGTAATGAAAGTCATAAGGTTGTGGACTACTTATTGCCACAGGTTCAGTCTTTAGTATGGTTATGGAACTCGCAATTAGGATAATAAAGATTTACTTATAGTAATAATGAATAACTTATACATCTTTACAATGAAAATCAACATTTAGGAAAGCATGGGGCCTTCCTGGGGAACATATACTTAACTAGAAAAGTGTAACAAAACAGATAACATTACATCTTTTACAAATGATAACTCACAATCAGGAAAGCATGGGACTTTCCCGGGGATACATGGGAACTCAAATAGAACAGCTTAACAAACCGGATAATCAAACTATACATTTTTCACATGAGTAACGTGTTTTCGGTGTACAAACCTACTATACTTTCTAATTGTGAAACAACAATCAACTTTTAAGAAAATGTGGGATTTTCTTGGCGTGTGTTACATTTTCAGAAACAGAAAGGAAACATGTACATTTTCACAAAACAAAACTACTTATGAACTCACCAGCGTTATGCTGATTTTCAAAACCGCTTGTGTTCTCAGGTCAACGTTAGAACAGGTACCAAAGATCCTTTTTGCTCGAAGTTGGAGTGCTCAGAAGACCCGTTTTATTTTGTTTATATATACTATGTATCACAACTGTACAACTTTACTTTTGAAAACAAATGTAAAACTTTTATATGTAACTTAATGGTTGTTCTACTTTACTTACTATGTACATTGGATTTGATACTCAATGTGGAGTCAACCCCGGAAATGTTTCCACCTTCGGTTTTCAGGGTGTGACAGATTGGTATCAAAGCCCTTGTTTATAGTGAATAAAGTATACCAAACCTTACTTGGTATAAAACTATAAACACTATGTCACACCCCGCTAAAGCGGAAACGCAAGGTATGACAGCGATAACGGTTTCATTGCAAAAGATAAAGATACATCACCATAGCAGTATTTAAAAGTTTACAACCCATAGCTTAAAAGAAACAAAGTACAAGTTTGTCCAAAACAACATTAATCAAAATATAACTTCATAATAGCTTCAACACGATGCAGCATGCTCTATGATGATGAATCTTTACATTCACTTACTAATGATTTCCTGAAAAAGCATGTAAAACGAGCGTCAACTATGAAAATAGTTGGTGAGTATCACAAGTTTAAAGATCGAGGGTACAATAATGCTTTTCGTAAGTACAAGTACATTGCTTTAATGATAAAACAAAGTTGATTGTTATTAAGGAATACAAGTTTATTGCTATAACGAGAAACGTGTTTGTATGTGTATGAGCAAACAATGAGTCTCAACCAAACCTATGACTGAAGCCCTATCGAGATCTACGCTTATCGTTCCATAGATGAATATGGTATCATGCACTCCAGCGATTCGGGCGAGTGAGGAGTTGTCAATTCCTAATAGCGCTATCCATAATGACCATTGGCTCAAAGAGTTAATGGTTAGAGATAAGGGAAGGGCCTTAGTACGATAAGTTCTCATGTTCCGTGTTGCATAGATATACATAAAGAAACATAGCAATACAATAGCAATCATGTTTGATACAAATCAATTTAAATACAACATGCAAATTATAGTTTTTCTGGACATGCTTTTCCACCCCAAAACATAAAAACTGAAAATAGGGGAGTGCGTGAATAGTCACGATGTTTCGTGTAGGCACAAGCGGTACTTCGGGATGCACCAACGTCTTACTACCGGGATCCTACGACATCAAACACACACACTAGTGAGTTTCCATGTCGAAATCTAATGCTAATATACTAGACTCTACATATAGGGAAATGCCAATTTATGTTTTAGTATTGGATTTTATATCAATTAGTTACACTTTTTCTGAAGTAATGAAATTCTATATATCGGGCAATTAATTACAACCTTGGAATATAAACTTTCCAAATTTTTAAGTCTCTATAACAACATAAATTCACGAAAAATAGCATTCGAGGGATAAAAATTCTCAAACTTTTTATTTAACTGTTATTACATAATACTAAGCTGGGAAAATTATAAAAATGGATTTCCAAGCTATTTAATTATATTTTATGATTTTTGAGCATTTATTTCAGAAAAAATTAAAATAAATAGAAATATGTTTCCAAAATTACCCAAACTTTTTAATTAACTGTTATTGTACATAAATAGGCTGGGAAAAATATAAAAGATATTTTTCAGTGGGTATTTCTATTTTTCCTTGTTTTATTCCTTTAAATAAACATAAATTAAAGAAATAATATTAAACAGTTAAAATAAATCACCATAAATTTTGGTAACATCATTTACAGTGTAAATAACCTGGGAAAAATATCAAAAGTGGTTTTCATAATGCATAAACGGGTTTTGGGTATTTATGTGTATTTAAGTGCATTTTAATGCAATTAATTTTAGAAAATAAGAGAAAAATAGTTTACAGTAGAGAAAAATATTCAAAATCTTTATGTAACCTCCTACTATATAATATTATATCCTGGTAAATTTTCATGAATTTTGGATAATCAGAACTATTTCTCCCATTTTTAGACCATTATAATTACCAAAAATGGGGAAAAATAGTAAGACATGATGAAAAATCTTGAAATTATTTTCTGGAGTCACCCATCACAGTTAAGGTATGCGAAAATTGTTAGATAAAATTTTCATATCTTCTAAGGTGGTTTTGTAATTTATCATGTCCTAAACAAAAGAAAATTAGAAATCGTAATAAACAGTAACAAAAATTTCTGAAATTTGATGAGAGGTCATTATTCCCCATGAGTATCATCCATGAATTTATTTAGGATTTATTGACCTCTGGAAGTATTTTATATGATTTATGCCCTTGGTTTTAGTAATAACTCTAATAAATCAAAGAAATAACAAAAGCTCTTGAAATTTCCCAGATTATCTCATGCATGCAAGGGCTTTCAAAAGGTAAAATGTAAAAAATTTTATTCAGAAGAGAAATGAGGGTACTGATTCCAAACAATTTAAGAAAAGTTGCATGCAATAATGCATGAAGTGTAAATGTGGCTGAAATTCATGAATTTGTGTAGCCCATTCAGTGAGGTTTTAAGCCACGAAATTTCAACCATCATTCACTAGCTATGTTAAGTTTCTAAGGTATTTTTCCTCAGATTTATGGTTGGGTTTAAGGCCGTTGATTATGCAAGACAAAAATAGTGATCACAGAAAAAGAGCTGTATGCGCAATCGTTTTTAAAAATTGCCAAAAATCGGATATTTAATATTTTACAGTAAGACCAGTTGGGTTTGAAATTTAACTCGTGGAACTAACCAATACAAAAAGAATATCATGATTTGGTTAAGAAATGACTGAGTTATGACCGTTCAAAGTAGAAAAAAGTATTCTGGCAGATTGCATGTTTGCTTGTGTGCATTATTAGGGTATTTCAACAAGAACATCATGCATGTCCTTGGTAAGGCCCGATTTCTAACACATGCATGGAATGAATGAGCATCCAAGATGTACTAGAAATGGTTTAAATGCTTTTGGTTATGCATGAACACAAAAGAAATGGAGAAGAACATAAAATATTAGGTTTTGATGTCACATGATCATATGTGCATCTTTTTCACTCCTTGCATGGGTTTGATCCCGGATTTTCACCATCTCTAACACATGCATTGTGTTATGGTGAGAATCTACAAACCACAAGGGAAAATATAAAGATTTCTAGCCATGGAATGGCATAGAATCCGAAAAGAAGAGAAAACTAAGAAAGAAAAGAAGTAAAATCATGTAACTATGGAAGAAGATGATGTTGTTTACCTTTGATATGATCTTGAGGGAAGTAAGAACACTTCAAGGGCTTCACAATCTAGAAATTTTGCAGAGGAATGAGAGGATTTTCGTGGGTTTAGAGAGAGGGAAGACGAGAGTGAAGTGTGTGAAGAGTGGATTGTAAGAGAGTGGAGAAAGAATAGGTGGAGTGAGAGTTTTGACTTAATGATTGTAGTTTTTGGGAAGAGGGAGCATGGGGAGGGGAGAATGGCCAGATTTTTGAGTGGATTAGGGCCTTCTCTCTCCCCAATTCAAATTTTATAAAAATCTCTCCTTAATTTTTATAAAAATCTAATTTTTATAAAAGTGATTATTAAGCAAATTTGGATTTATTTAAAATCTTGTTTTCAACAAATGAATTATGATTAATACTTGGTAATTTAGTTTCTATTTCATTGACTATAATTCTTAATTTCATTAATAACAATTTGATATTAGGAAGTTTATAGCCAAATTTTATAAAGTTTTTAAGCTTTATAATTTATAACTTTGGATTTTTGGCTCTTTAGGGTTTTTGGAATATTGTTTGACATTCACAACATGTTGAAGTATAATTAGAATGTTTTAATTTATTTTTAGGGTTTTATACCCTATTTCAATTATAACAAAGCTTGAAGCTTTATTCTAATTATAGTATTGGCATTTCCTATTGTAGCTAAGCAACTTACTAGAATTGAAAGTATCAAGTATATTAGTCCTAGACCTTAGTTGGATCCTAATTTATGCATGATTTTTGACCTAATTTATACTACTAGGTCATGGCATGTTGTGCATGAATGGTTATTACAAAGATGCATGAGTCCGAGAATGACCTGAATTGACAGTTGTCACACACTAAAGGGCCTAAGTGCTCTGAAATAAAAGTTATCTTCAAACTATAAGTATTTTCAAAAGTATATAAGTATACCGAGCCGTTGAGATCCGTAACTATAAGTAGAACAAAACATAAGTAAATGGATGTTGTGTACTGCTGTTAAACCTGAGCAGTTATGTAGTCGTGCCTAGGATCAATATAGCCTGGCCAACTATATTCATTCGAGACACGGCCAACATGTGCTTGGGAGTGACTGTGGTATGCAGCATGCCTAAAAACTTACCCTAATACCACAAACATCGAGCTAGTATCGTAACGAATCATGAAATACTATGTGAGTATTTCTCGAATCAATCTTTTATAGAAATCCTCGTTCACGTATAGATCCTCGATCGTTCCATTAGCGATAGTTTACTTGCTTCGATAACTCTTTCCTGTTTTATCGCTTATTTGAAATTAATATATGTCATATCTCTCAATTCAATTCAGAGGACTTATCATCCTCTCTTTCTTGATCTTATTAGATCAAGATGCCTCCCAGAAAGAGACCCAACTCAAAGACCAACAACCTTCCGCCACCACCTCCTCCTGAAATTGATGTCGTGTTATTCCAAACAGCTGTTACCGCCACGGTGGCAGCTGCCATGTCCCAATTGAACACCGGTAGTTCCCGTGGTTCAGGAGGTGGTACTCAAGATCAAGAAAGCAATCAGGGACATCGAAGTTCCTATAAGGATTTCATGAATGCAAAACCAACATCCTTTGATGGCATTGGAGGTGTCATTTCCCTATCCCGATGGTTCGAGAAAATCGAATCCATCTTCGAAATCTGTGCCTGTGCTGAGTCCGATAAGGTTAAATTTGCGGCCTGTACCTTCGGTAATAAAGCCTTGACTTGGTGGAATAGCCGAGTCAAATCCTTGACCCTACCCGTAGCCAATGCCATGGGCTGGAATGCCATGAAAGAACTCCTCCTTGCCGAATATTGTCCCCGTGGTGAAATGCAGAAGCTAGAGCATGAGCTCTGGAACCTGAAGATGAATGGTTCCGACATTGCTGCATACACTTCTCGATTCGATGATCTTACCCTTCTCTGTCCTGGTTTGGTCACTCCTGAAAGCAAAAAGATCAAGAGGTTTATTTGGGGGTTAACCAATCCAACAAAAGGTCCTGTCTTAGTTGCTCGCCCGGAAACATATGATAGTGCTAAGACTTTAGCCCAAGCCATAATCGATCACAGTGATGATGTCGAGGAAGCCACCACTGCCCCTGAGTCGACTAAAAGCAGTGGTGAGAAAAGAAAATTCTGGAAGAAGAAGAAGGGTCAATCTTCCCAAGGCTCCTCCAAAAGACAACAAACAGTAGCAGTCAACGCTGCTACTACCCCCGTTGCTGCTGCTTTTGTTGTGGGATCCACAGCTCCAACTCCTACCAGTCGGTATGCTGGTAATCTCCCTCTCTGTGAAAAGTGCAAGTATCACCACAACCCTGGCCCATGTCGAGAACTTTCCTGTACCAATTGTGGTAAGAAGGGGCACACAGTCCGATTCTGCAAAGCTCCGGCCCAATCGGCCAATCAATCTTCGGGAGCAGGCGTTGGTCAAGCCTGCTACAACTGTGGTGAGGCTGGGCACTTTAAAAGAAACTGCCCCAAAAAGTCTACTGCTGATAACACCAGAAGGGTCCTCGCCATGGGACGGGAGGAAGTAGTCGCTGATCCCACTGTTGTCTCGGGTACGTTCCTTCTCGACAACTCATATGCTAATATTCTTTTCGATTCGGGTGCTGAGAGGAGTTTTATTAGTCATGCATTCTAACATAACCTAAAACATAATTCCCAACCTTTAACCGAAATATTTACCGTCGAGATGGCGAACGGAGAGAAGGAAAGCACTAGCGAGGTATTCGTAGGTTGTACCCTTACCCTGAACGACCATTCGTTTCCTATCGATCTTATGCCGGTATCCATAAAGAGCTTTGATGTCATCATTGGCATGGATTGGTTGAGTCCCAATCATGCGGATATCCTTTGTTTCGAAAAAGTCATCCGTCTCAACCTTCCTTCGGGTCAAACTCTAGTAATGTATGGTGATAAACTCAGTTCCAACCTTCGTATCATTTCCTGCATCAAAGCTCAGAAACTCTTGCGAAAGGAGTGTATTGCATTCTTGGCCCATGTAATCAATGAGAAGCAGGAAGTTAAAGACCTCGTGAGCATCCCCGAAGTCTGTAACTTTCCTGATGTGTTTCCCGAAGAGCTTCCAGGAATCCCTCCCGAGCGTCAGGTCGAGTTCCGTATTGACCTAATTCCTGGAGCTACTCCCGTAGCGAAGTCTCCGTACCGCTTAGCTCCAGCAGAGATGCAGGAGTTATCCAGTCAACTTAACGAATTTCTCAGCAAAGGATTCATTAGAATGAGTTTCTCACTCTGGGGAGCTCCGGTTTTGTTTGTCAAGAAGAAAGATGGATCCTTTCGTATGTGTATCGATTATCGTGAGCTGAACAAGTTGACTGTCAAAAACCGATATCCTCTTCATCGAATAGATGACCTCTTCGATCAACTCCAGGGAGCCAGTTACTTCTCCAAGATAGACCTTTGATCAGGGTACCATCAGCTACGAGTTCATGAAAGTGATGTGTCCAAAACAGCTTTCAGGACTCGATATGGACACTACGAGTTCGTAGTGATGCCCTTTGGTCTAACCAACGCACCGGCAGTCTTCATGGACCTGATGAACCGGGTGTGTCATCCTTATCTGGATAAGTTTGTCATTGTGTTCATTGATGACATACTCGTCTATTCCCGAAGCGAAGAAGACCACAAACAACACTTGAGGCTAGTGTTGGAGACCCTGCGATCCGAGAAGTTGTACGCGAAATTTTCCAAGTGCGAGTTCTGGATTCGGAAGATAACTTTCCTCGGTCATGTGGTAAGCGAGGAGGGTATTCATGTAGATCCTTCCAAGATAAAGGCGAGAGAGAATTGGTCAGCACCGAAGACCCCCACAGAAATCCGACAATTTTTGGGTCTAGCTGGCTATTATCGAAGATTCATCCAAAACTTTTCCAGAATCGCCAAAACGTTAACCACTCTAACACAAAAAGGTGTACCCTTTTGTTGGAGTGATAAGCAAGAAACCGCATTCCAGACGTTGAAAAGAGCCTTGTGCAGCGCGCCTGTTCTGTCCCTACCCAAAGGGACAGAGGATTTCGTTGTCTACTGCGATGCGTCTAATCAAGGCTTAGGCTGTGTGCTTATGCAAAAGGGGAAATGTAATTGCATATGCTTCTAGACAGTTGAAAACACACGAGGTCAATTATACCACGCACGACTTGGAGCTAGGACCGTTGTTTTTGCGTTGAAGATTTGGAGACATTATCTCTACGGAACCAAGTGCACGATCTTCACTGATCACAAGAGCCTGCAACACATCTTTGACCAGAAAGACTTAAACATGAGACAAAGGCGATGGGTAGAACTACTGAGTGATTATGAGTGTGAAATCCGTTACCATCCTGGCAAGGCCAATGTGGTAGCAGATGCCCTTAGCCGAAAGGAGAGTGCAGGCCGTAAGGTGAAGAACCAGACAATGACCATCCATTCCAACCTACCCATACAAATCCGAGGAGCCCAATTAGAAGCCCTCAAACCCAAGAACATGTTGACCGAAGCCTTAAGAGGAATGGAAAAGAAACTTGAGATCAAAGGTGACAGAGTCCATTGTTTCATGGATCGGATCTGGATTCCCAAGTTTGGAGGATTCAGGGAGATAGTCATGGAGGAAGCACACAGAACCAGATACTCTGTTAACCCGGGCTCTGACAAGATGTATTTAGATCTCAAGAAACAATGCTGGTGGCCAAGCATGAAGGCTGAGATAGCTACGTTCGTGGGAAAGTGTCTGACTTGCGCCAAAGTAAAAGTTGAGCACCAGAAACCCTCGGGTTTGCTTCAACAACCCGAGATACCTAAATGGAAATGGGAGATGATCACCATGGATTTCATCACCAAACTACCCAAGTGCTCGAGTGGGTACGATACCATTTGGGTGATTGTCGATCGTTTGACTAAGTCAGCTCACTTCGTTCCAATCAAAGAATCATACAAGATGGAAAGACTCGTGCAGATTTATATCCAGCAAGTAGTCCGACTGCACGGTGTACCTGCGTCCATTATCTCTGATCGAGATAGCAGGTTTACCTCCCGATTTTGGCAGTCTCTCTAGAAAGCTCTTGGAACCAAACTAGATATGAGCACGGCGTATCATCCTCAGAGAGATGGACAGAGTGAGAGAACAATCCAAACTCTGGAAGACATGCTAGGGGTATGTCTCATTGACTTTGGAAAGTCGTGGGACGCACATCTACCTTTGATCGAATTCTCGTACAACAACAGTTAACACACCAGCATTAGGGCTGCCCCGTTCGAAGCCCTATACAGTCGTAAGTGCAGATTCCCTCTGTGCTGGGCCAAGGTGGGAGATACACAGCTAGCCAAGAGTCGAGATCATCCGTGAAACCACCGAGAAGATCATCCAAATACGAGAACGATTGAAAGCTTCACGAGGTCGCCAGAAGAGTTACGCTGATAACCGTCGGAAACCACTGGAATTCCAGGTTGGAGACCGTGTCTTATTGAAGGTCTCGCCCTGGAAAGGCACTATACGCATTGGTAAGCATGGGAAACTTAATCCGAGGTACATTGGACCTTTTAAGATCCTCGCCAGGATTGGTCCGGTATCCTATAAACTTCGTTTACCTCACGAGCTCAGTAACATCCATCATGTCTTCCATGTTTCAAATCTCAAGAAGTGCCTATCTGATGAAACCCTAGTGATTCCGTTAGACGATATCGAGATCGATGAAAACCTCAACTTCATGGAGGAACCGATCAAAATCATGGATCGAGAAGTCAAACGTACGAAACAAAGTCGCATCCCGTTAGTGAAGGTTCGTTGGAATGCTAAGCGGGGACTGGAGTTCACTTGGGAGCGGGAAGACTCGATGAAACAGAAGTACCCACAACTCTTTCTAGATCCATGATTTGTATTTTATCTTGTATCTTGTCTTGAATTTCGGGACGAAATTCCCTCTAACGGGGGGATAATGTAACAACCCGAAATTTCATATCACTTCTTGTAACTCAAATTGTAATCCAATTCGATCAACCAAACGTTGTTTCCAAATCCGTTTCCGATTTCATCATTTAATTAAGTCATTAACTTGTATTCATCTAAAATGACTTAATGGGTGTTTTATTGCCATTTGAAATCATTCTAAGACCCCATAATAGTTATCGGAATAATTCTAGAATCGACCATATCGGGTTACGGCAACTTGGTCGGGTGTGACCAAAAGCCCCGCCTAACGCCGGTATCGGGTAGAATTCCGTCGTGTCCAATTCCCGAGCACTATATAAGTGATTCAAAGCTTTCATTTGAAACTTTTGGCCATTTCGTCCATAATCATTTCCAACCTCTCTCCTCATCCTAAATCCAAGGTCCAAAAACAAAGAATTAAGGTTACAAATCAAAGAGGTAACATCCCTATCTTGTTATCTAACCTCTTTAGCCTTCAATTTGATGTTTAAATTGAGTTTTAGGACCTAGAACATGTGTTTACGGCCAAGGATCAATCTTGGGCCGTAAACACCAAAAAATGGGGTTTTTGAGCCATTTAACCCTTCCAAATCATTGTTGGGACTTAGATATGACTTTGAGGCTTACAAACCTGGACTTGGAACACCCTAAACATTCATTTTGAGGGACAAACAAGAGTTTACGGCCAAGACATATGCTTGGGCCATAAACTCCATAAACATGGGGGATAAACTCATTTTTACATGTTAGAATGCCTTGAAACTTAACCAATAGCTTTGTGGTAAATCCTAGATCCATCTAAAAATAGTTTGGGAGTTTGTAACACATCAAAAATACCACATATAGGATTTTACGGCCTAGGAACATACCCTTTGGCCGTAAACTCATATAACTATGTCAAATGATGCATCTAATTCACTCCAAAGGCTTGCATAAATTTCTAGAATCACATGTGATTGTTCTTTGTACCTCAAATGAATTATTCTTGACCATAGTAGAGTTTACGGCCGTAAACTACAAGTTTAAGGCCATAAACTCCCTTTTAAATGGTATAAATCCAAACAAATTAATCCAAGGCATTTTAGAAGTCCATTCCAACAATCCCCATGTCCATTTAAGCCATTAAACCCTCAAAATCACACCAACATGAGTTTACGGCCGTAAACTCATGTATGTGTGTGTTATGTGGCTGTAAACTCCATAAAATGTTTACTTTTGGAGAGTAAACTCAAGTCCCAAGTCCCTAGTGCCATATTACATCCGAAGATGTTACCCGGGTCGCTCCAAACGCTCGTATTGAGGTGTTTAACCTTGTTGGAGTGTAATGTTCCATATAATTAGTGATTGTAAATATAATTAGTATTATATGGACATTATTACATTTTACATAGGGACGTCACGAGTAAACAAGCCCCGAACCAACATCTAGTATCCAAAACCGTCGCATTTCCGAGTCCGGTGAGTTCATACCCCTACCCTTTTTCACTGTTTTTCACTGTTTTCAGGGGGGGAACACAAGCAAAGTACAAGGGTTTTTCTTGTACTCAAAACTTATTTTCGTTTGTGTGTGTTTCACATTTCATATGCTTTTAATACTGATATACACAACTGATAACCAGTAGAACATGCAGATCACGTAAACATTTATTTGTGAAATGGGTTTTATAAACTGTTATGTTTTATATATTTCACAAATGGTTTTCCACATTTTATCAGTTAAAAGCATGACATTAGAACACATGAATAATATAACTTGTACACTGTCTTGTCCTCGGTAACATTCCACATTGATACACGAATGGAGGATTATCATATTATTAGTAGTAGGTTTGTTATTCCTGTATGATTGGAGACACGTCCTCGGCGAACACTCCACAGAGATACGCGAGTGGAGGACTGCATCCGTAACCATTATCTCTGGTATTTAGAGAGCGTGACTTGAGTTTATAGATCTATACGGGGCTGACTACCCCACACCTGGCTGCTAGCTACAGCCGAACCGAAATGGTTCAAGGGTGACGAAAGTCATAAGGTTATGGACTACTTATTGCCACAGGTTCAGTCTTTAGTATGGTTATGGAACTCGCAATTAGGATAACAGAGATTTACTTATAGTAATAATGAATAACTTATACATCTTTACAATGAAAATCAACATTTAGGAAAGCATGGAGCCTTCTTGGGGAACATATACTTAACTAGAAAAGTGTAACAAAACAGATAACATTACATCTTTTACAAATGATAACTCACAATCAGGAAAGTATGGGACTTTCCTAGGGATACATGGGAACTCAAACGGAACAGCTTAACAAACCGGATAATCAAACTATACATTTTTCACATGAGTAACGTGTTTTCAGTGTACAAACCTACTATACTTTGTAATTGTGAAACAACAATAACCTTTTAAGAAAATGTGGGATTTTCTTGGCGTGTGTTACATTTTCAGAAACAGAAAGGAAACATGTACATTTTCACAAAACAAAACTACTTATGAACTTACCAGCATTATGCTGATTTTCAAAACCGCTTGTGTTCTTAGGTCAACGTTAGAACAGGTACCGAAGATCCTTTTTGCTCGAAGTTGGAGTGCTCAGAAGACCTGTTTTATTTTGTTTATATATACTATGTATCACAACTATACAACTTTACTTTTGAAAATAATTGTAAAACTTTTATATGTAATGTAATGGTTGTTCTACTTTACTTACTATGTACATTGGATTTGATACTCAACGTGGAGTCAACCCCGGAAATGTTTCTGCCTTCGGTTTTCGGGGTGTGACAGTATAGTATCCTAAAATACTCCTATAGTATTTTTAAACTTCATGTTTAGTCCTAGCATCCCTTTGGGTATATGGTTCGTAAGTCTTACACTCGTTGCAACAAGACTATCACTCCCAAACACATGTTGGTAGTATCTCAAATAAATATAGTTCATCAGGCTATATTTATCCCAGATATGATTACATAAATGTCCAGGTTTGAAGGTAGTGTCCAACATATAAATACTTTTGTTTTGTTCTTCTTGTGATACTCGTTCTAGTATATATAGATTCTGAATGTACTTATACTTTTATAAAATATTGTTATGTTTTAAAGTATAACTCTTGGTCAGGGTATTTTTTTATCCCAATGTGTTTATAGTTGCATATCTTTTTTTGAATTGATATACTGAGTTCACTATAAACAATGCTCTGATACGAATCTATCACACCCCCAAACCGGAACGGCAGAAACGTTCGGGGGCAGAGGACGTCATGTCAAGTATCATAACACATGCATTATAGAAATCAAAATACAACAACCATTGCATTAATAATGTATAAGTTTTTACATAAGTGGTCATGCATTAGATAATCGATATCAAAAGTAGATATAGTAAAATACAATAGACGCATCATGGTACTAAGTTGTCTTCTCAAAAGCTCCGGGAGTGTACCTATCTACTGGATTCATGAGAATACAAGTTATTTTGAAAGAGAGGATCAACATTTAAGCTGGTGAGTTCATATGTATTTAGTTATGGTTGTTTTTAGTTTTAATATAGTGATTAAATACGCTCCAGAAAGTCCCATACTTTCTTCATTACAGTTGAAAAGTAGTTTAATACCAATATCCGTTCCATTTGTAAAAGTAGTTTAATCCCATTTGTAAAAGTAGTTTATTCCCATCAATCGTTCCATTTGTAATACTAGTTAATCCCATAAACCGTTCCATTTGTAAAAGTAGTTTAATCCCATAAACCATTCCATTTGTAAAAGTAGTTTATTCCCATCAATCGTTCCATTTGTAATACTAGTTAATCCCATAAACCGTTCCATTTGTAAAAGTAGTTTAATCCCATAAACCGTTCCATTTGTAAAAGTAGTTTAATCCCATAAACCATTCCATTTGTAAAAGTAGTTTATTCCCATCAATCGTTCCATTTGTAATACTAGTTAATCCCATAAACCGTTCCATTTGTAAAAGTAGTTTAATCCCATAAACCGTTTAATACCAATATCCGTTCCATTTGTAAAAGTAGTTTAATCCCATTGTAAAAGTAGTTTAATCCCATAAACCGTTCCATTTGTAAAAGTAGTTTAATCCCATAAACCATTCCATTTGTAAAAGTAGTTTATTCCCATCAATCGTTCCATTTGTAATACTAGTTAATCCCATAAACCGTTCCATTTGTAAAAGTAGTTTAATCCCATAAACCGTTTGATTTGTAAAAGTATTCTTAGTTATATCCATAATACTGATTTGTGGTTTTAAACGTTCCAAAACCAAAAAGTACAAGTATATTTGTCATACTTAATTTCATGATACATAGTTTTAACCATATGTAAAACTAACTGATGGTATATTTGGTCAGTAGAATAGATAGAATGTAAATACCTTTTCTTGCTGTTTTAAAAGAAGTATATTACTACGTTAATTAATCGTTGTTTTCTCCATGTGAGTTCTATTAACCATACTAATGTGACTGATATGCCTGATGCGACGTTCTTCAGGCGTCAGAATGATATGACATTTGTCACCCCAGACCTGCCGCCTAACTGTAGCGAACAGCTAAGGTGCGGGATTGTCAGTCCCGTATAGATCTATACAAAAATTCACGTGTGACATCCCCAATTTTACGGCCAGAAAATACCGTTTTGTTTATGCTTTGTTTTTAAAATCAGAGTAATCTTTTAAAGAAAACGGTTGCGGAATTTGTTCCCAAAATAAGATACGATAATAAAATATCAAAACATTTCTCAATGAGAATGTATTTTCATTTAATAATAAAACCTCAGGATGTCATGTTCCGATACATACATATAAGCATAAACAGAACTTACATTCAATTATACTAATGATTTATATCTCCTTTAAATCTCTATGTGAAATATGTCTTCGTATCAGTACCTGTGATACAAAGAAAACACTTAGTGGGTCAGGCTTGGGAGCCTGGTGAGCATATAGGGTTTTCATCCCACAATGTTATATCATATATTTATAAATATAGAACATTCAAACTTGTATAATTTCACCATATAAAGGAAACTCTTATCCCACCTCATCGATCCTCACAACGACACGATCTAAACTCTCGTATCTAAAATTTTCCTCTTTACATGATCCCTACTCACGGATCTAAAACTAACCTTTTCACCTGATCCTTACTCACGGATCTAAAACTAACCTCCTGATCTGATCCATACTCCCGAATCAATAATTGTACCCAATCCATAGTCCCGAAATAGGGACAATTAACTCTACCTTAATCCTGATTTGATCCATACTCCCGGATCAATAATTGTGCCCAATCCATACTCCCGGACTAGGGACAATTAACTTAGTCTTAATCCATACTCCCAGACTTATAACAAGTTTTATCTCTTTACCGGATCCATACTTCGGAATCTGAAACTAACCTCTTGGTCTAATCCATACGCACGGATCTATAAACTAGCCTCTTGATCTAATCGATATTCAAGGATCTCATCTACCCATGTACTACCTGACATATTTGTCGTTATAAAATACATATACAGTTTAACTCATTAAAACCTATATAGTTCATCCATTCCACCAACATATCAAATAAACAATAATATATAAACACATAACACGTATTTCATAGCAAATACTTCATACTTATGTGTTAGAAGAAAGTAACTATACAATCACTTGATTAGAAGATGATTGGACAGCGCTACGGCTCTTGAAATAATCTTTTGCGACGAAACCGGGATGTTTTCCTCCAAAACCGGGCTTCACGCGGGCAGAGCTTCAGCTCGGGAATCTTTCTTCTCGGGATCTTTGGGACTTCGGGACTTGCTTCGGGTCTCGGGAATGATACCGGGGCTTCTGTATATTTCTTGCACAAAAATCGAGGCAAAACGGGAGAGAGAGAGAGAGAGAGAGAAGAGAAAATGAGCAAAGAAATGAGGCAGACTCACATTCTATTTATAGGGTGCTGAATCTGGGATTACGTCGGGCATAAATCTTGGTACACTGGACGTACTAAGCCTTATGCTGGGCGTACGCGACGTCATTGCATGCGTAGCTGAGGCGGTTCCGAGTACGCTAGGCGTACTCCAAAATTACGTTCGGCGTACTCGATTAAGCAGACTTCAAACTTGCGTAACTTTCGCATACAAGCTCTGTTTTTAATGTTCTTTATATCCACACGTAGGTGAGAGTAAGCTATACAACTTTCATTTAGACTTTGTCGGCTAATTTGAATTTATTTTTATTATTATATTTTTAACAGGTCGGGACATGAAATGTCCGTTAAAAATTCATAACTTCTTCCTCCGATGTCCATTTTCGTCTGTCTTTTCACCATTGCACTACTAATAACATGATCTTTTATTCTCGTTTAGATTGCTTCGACTAGAATTCACTCGATCTCATAATCGAACTTCGGGCTGCATACTGGTAAGCTGAAACTTAGAAAAATCATAACTTCCTCATATGAAGCCAGATTTGGGCATTCTTTTTATGCACGCTCTCGGTTTAACAAATTCTACGACTTTTGTTTAGATCACTAAGGCTAAATATCGCTCTCACGTAAATTCACTTTTTACGTCAATCAGCGTCGTGTCGGTTTTGTCGCGAAACTTCGCCAGGTCATAACTTCTTCGTTGTAACTCGGATTTCAACGTTCTTTATATGTATGGAATCCTTGTAACATATACAGCAATTTAGTTAAGATTATTCATTCTAAATAATCTTCTATCAAAAAGTCATTTTTGACGTTTATCGTCTCTAAATTGACTAGCCCTAATCTACGGGCGTTACATCACGCTCTCCTGTTAGGAGATTCTGGTTAATAAGTCAGGACTTAAGGTCGTACTTAGATAAATACACCACAAAGTGTCTCACAAATTTATTGTTTCAACGAGATTACGAGTAATACAGTGGAAAAATCCTTGTAACAGTAATGATGAAACTTTTCCATATATAAGCTTAAGATGATTAATATTCAGAATTGACCAATAAATTATAGCTATTATAATTTATATGTTCTATTTGATTACCATCGTTTCTCATGGATGAACACATTTGTTCAGCATGATACAAAGGTAATGATACCGAATGAAGTAACCTTTTATATTCATATATGTATAATATATATATATATATATATATATATATATATATATATATATATATATATATATATATATATATATATAATTAATTAAGAAGGAAATGACCTTCTGAAAAATAACACCACCTTAATCCCACATCCAAACAAGGAAAATGAAGTAAGGTAATTCATTAGTCCTAAGTCCTTCAAATCTTATTTACATATTTATACATATATAAACATGATTTTGGCAATTATAAGTTTAAAGAGTTAAAAAAACATTTAAAAGAATTTAACGTTATTCTAAAAGAGATTATATGACTTAAATTTATTCTGGATACAATTGGTAATCCTTTATTGTAAAGTCTATATTTAAAAGCATAAGAAGAACCTTTATGTGATTTGATATCACATGAATTATTAACACGATATGATTGTGTTCAACTTGTATTCCCCCCTTGTAAAGCATTTAAAATCATTTAAAAGATGGATTATAGGGGTATGAACTCAACTGATAAGTGGTGATTTTGGCAGCGTTTCGTTTCTATAAATGATCTTTCTTGAAGAAACCGCAAGTTTCTATCGAAAAATCGGGCTTCATGCGGGCAGAGTTTTGATAGTAAAATATTCTTTTCTCGATGAGTACGGGTCGTCGGAGCTTGCTTCAGGTGAAAGGGGTGTTACCGGGGCTTCAGGGGTTTGTAGGAAGGCTTAAGAGAGTGTAGGAGTGAAGAGAGTGGGTAAAAATCTAACCAAAACCCGAAGGTCTCGGTTTCCTTTTATAGTTGGTTGGCCCTCGCACTACTCTGGGCGTACCTCGGTACGTTGGGCGTACCTTTGTACGCTGCATGTAGTAAGAGACGTGGCTTCAGGCATGTCAGCTGAGCGAGATATGTGTATTCATGAGACGGAGGAGCGACGTGGACCATCTGAGACCCAGCATCCGAGTACGCTGGGCGTATCCGAGTACGTAGGGCGTACTCCTTCGCACCAGCTTCGTAATTTGAGCTCAGAACATCAAAAATTCATAACTTTTGCATACGAGCTCCATTTTTAACGTTCTTTATATCCACGCGTAGGTGAGGTTATACTCTAAAACTTTCGTTTAGACTCTGTCGGCTAATTTTAAATTTAATTTTATATTTTTAACAGGACGGAGGAGCGACGTGGACCATCTGACATCCGTTTTTGTCTGTCTTTATACCGACGTACTACTAAGAACGAGACCTTCGATTCTCATTTAGGTTGTTTTGGCCAAAAGTTGCTCAAACTCAAATTCGAGATTCGGGTTGTGTACTGTTGTGTCGAAACTTATAAAAATCATAACTTCATCATACAAAATCAGATTTAGATGCTCTTTTTATGGACACTCTCGGTTTAACATATTCTATAAATTTCATTTAGATAGTTAAGGATAAAAATCATTTCTTGAAAATTCACGTTTTATGTTTAACAGTGATTTGCCGGTTTTGACGCGGATCTTCGATTGGTCATAACTTCTTTTCTATAACTCAGATTTTAGTGTTCTTTATATTTTTGGAAACCTTGTTACAATATCTATTACTTTATTTACCCCAAACTAGAATATTGAACAATTTGTTTTTGACGCTATTTTAAGTTGACTTTTATTGGACATGAATGACCTTGGGTTGACTTTTGTTGACTTCAAAGGCTAGAAAATAACGGGTTGTTACAGTATTACATGAGTTTATTTTAAAGAAAAAAATAAATATAAAATTCTAAACATGTGAGAAGTTTGAATTTATAAGAAAAATGAGAAAATATTGAATAATAAAAATTAAAATGTTTTTTTCTCTAAATTTAAACAAATAATTTAGATAAATAAATAAAGGAATTTAATGAAGCTTTAATTTAGTAATTTGAAATTAAAAAGAATGTTCATTAAGAAAATTAATATGCATTTATTATTGAATAATACTATGTCGAATTTAATAAAATAGAAAAACCATAAAATGAAATGTGGAATAAAAATTAATTCAAAATAACCACGAAATGACATTTGACAAATTGAATGAGAGTGTGACAAGCGGTAAAAAGACCTTCATCTATTAGAGTAGATTACAATTCACCATTTGCACATTCAATTAATTCCAATTAATCACGAATTAGTTCTAAATTAATTCTGACTAATAACTGATCAATTAATAACAAATCAATAAATTGATCTCATATTAACTTATTAATCACATAATAAATCAAAAGTTAACTGTCTATTTCCAATTAGTATATTAATCACATAATACCCTTAATTTCTATTTACTTTATCAATCATATTTTAATATAATAAACTATACTTCTCTCTCCTAATATCATTTCTAGATATTTCTGGTTAGGAGGGAAACCAAAAAAGGACTTTGCTTCTAATTACAAGAGTATACAAATTTAGTTATGAGTTTAGGCACCTTAATCCAATATGTATATGCGTATGCATATGTTTATTTATATGCATATGAATATGTGTATGCCATATACTTATTCTTATGCACACACATATTTATAGACTTATTCATATGTATATGCTTAAACTTATTCATATATATATATATATATATATATATATATATATATACTTATTCTTATGCATATAAATATGTATATTCATATGTATATGTATATGCTTATGCATATGTATATGCATATGCATATACTTATTCTTAGATATATATATACACACACACACTTATTCATATGCATATGGTTATATTTAATAATATGCATACCCATATCTATATGTATATACTTATTCATATACATATGCATATACTTATTCATATATATATATATATATATATATATATATATATATATATTTAGTAATCTGCATATGTTTATTCATATGCATAGGCATGTATTTAATAAAATGCATATGCTTATTCATATACATATGCATATGAATATGCCTATAAAGAAGAATAATTATATATATATATATATATATATATATATATATATATATATATATATATAATTGCATTATGCATATGTATATACTTATTCACATGTATATGGATATATTTATTCATATGCATATGCATGTGTTGTTGGTAATTTTAGTGTTATCAACATATCTAATGTGGATCAAATGACGAGAACACATGGCGGTGATTTATACTTTTTGATGCTCCGACGGTGACACAAATGAGGGTGAACACATCTGATGTGGATCAAATGACGATTCAACTGATTCTCGTCATCAGAACATTGTCAATTTCACTGGAAAACACCAGTTAGGAGTGGATGTGGAAGAGGATGAATTAGATCTACTTGAAACACATCAGATCTGAGAGGAAGAGATAAATAGGAGAGAAATCGAGAGATGCGTTATATCTGACGGTTTTCACCAGAGATCAGAGAAAAACAGATGTAGAGGTGGTGTTAGGCAGCAACGACGGTAGATCTAGCGGTTTTCAACTGATTATTGTCGTCAATCTCGCTGGAACTTTGTCGATCTCACCAAAACATTCTTGCCATTGATTCTCGTCCTATGTTATGGTTGTAGATTTGAGATATTCCGACATGTACTAGTTGTTTTCACCGGTTTCTCTCTAGATCTGAGATATTTCGACGATCTAGATCTGGATCTGACATTTTCCGATGGTTTAGAGAGAAAAGTAGAATTTGATGAGGTGGTTTGACGGTGTTCAGGGAGATTTGAAAGAAAATAGAAGCAAAGGGGGTTGATGTTGCTGGTGGTGGTTTGTCGTTATCTGAGACCATTCAGCAGATCAATGGTGGAGGCGCGAAATTGGAGGTTCTGTTGGATTAGGTGTCTAAGCTCATAACTATAATTGGTATGTAGTTGACCTGAGAGTAGCATGGTCTATTTGGGTTGCATATCACCACGACAATTTGATAGGATGGACTTTTGAGAAGAGGTTATTTATGATTTGTTAATATATTATAAGTTCTAATATATTAATATGAAATCATATTATTTAATTAGTATTAATCAAGAATTAATTTGGAATTAATTTTGAGATCAAAAGAGACTAATTAAATATAAGGGGTTGATTTGGTAAATAATTCATTCTTATGGTGTGGGCCAATGATCCATGATTCTTTAGGTTAGGCTAAACCAATGTTACAACCCATAGATGATCCATGGACGTTTAAACTCATGGAGTCTATCGAATATGGAAGGTCATGCATATTAGGGTTTACATGGTGTAACCCTAGTTTTGCCACATTATATAAGAAACCCCTTGGCTCCTAAAATCGGCACCCTAGTGATCTTTGGAAGACCATAACCGACTTTTAGTGTGTATAAACTCTCTTAAAAGTCATCCTTTGTCTAAAGGTGTGTTGTGATTCCATTTGAGGTGCAACAATTGGAGCACTAAGTTCTTAAAGGCCAAACACAACAAGCTCTACAAGCCATAACCAAGAGGTAACTCTATAACTCAATTCTATATTGTTTATATCATTTTGTATGATAGTTGTAGGCTTAATGCTTTGGAAACAGTATTGAATGTATAATTAGAGAAAACATAGATCCAAAGCATTTAGGGTATTATGTGTACCATAGGATGTTGTAGTTTACTAAAACCTATCAGTGGTATCAGAGCCTAGGAATGTTTACTATTATACTTGATGTTTTATTTGTTTTCAAAGTGAAAAAATCGAATTTTCTGCCTTCTGGCCAGTGAACTCGTCGAGTCCTCTCATAAAATGGCCAACTCGACGAGTCCAGTTCATGTACTCACCGAGTTGGTGCTCCAGTGGGCAGATTTTTTACTTTTGGCCAAAAATTGGATTAGGATTATCACCCTAAACTGTTTTTTGAACCATGAAATGTGTTTTTTCATAAAGTAATGATCATGTTTGTCTAATTATAAGATAATTTTCATAGTTTCAAGATTTGTATTAGTTTATATGATAGACTAATTTCTTGTAAATAGTTTATGTGAATTATCATGACTTATGAGTTTAATCTAGATCATAGAAAAATTATTTAATTATTGTGTTAATTGAAATATTTGATCTAAAATGCCTTTTATGAATTCCGTAAGTTGTCCTCAAGTTATGGAAAATTAAAATTTTTCATAATTGTTTTTTATGAACTCCATAACTTGTCCTCAAGTTATGGAATTTCAAGAGTCTCATTTTAAAAGTCATCTTAAATGGTGTTAAGGTCTTCCATAACTTGACCTCAAGTTATGGAACTTGAAAAGTTTTTCCATAAAAAACCTCATTAAACTCCTAAGTTGGAGAAATAAAAAGTTTTGACAAGGTTCAAAACTTGCCCTCAAGTTTTGGAATTTGTAAAGTCTCACTTTTGAATACCTTAGTTCCAAACTCCTAGAGTTTTAAAAGTTGAAATTTTACCCTTATACTTAATTTTATTATAAGTTTAATAATTATATATGTATAAGACAAGTCAGTCTTACCGTTAATAGGCCTCATTCATGAAGCCGGTCTATAAGGGGGGTATAAGGTTACTGCCTATAAAATGACAGTTTAATGGGTGTCCACTCTCACCCACTATTTCCTTGACTGATGGAGGGTCGTTAGCTGAACAGGTAGGATAGGACACTAATTCTCATTATAAGTATAATGATAATTATAAAGTAACTAAAGTTTTATTAAATTCCCAATCTTAGTTACTTTAGGAAAAATGTGAAGATGGTGCTATCTCATGGAATTGCACTTTGCACCTTGTTAAGTCGGTAGTGGGGCGTGTGTGGTTAACCGACATACTAATCTGGGACTGACAGTGCATGGAAAAGGGTAGATTAATGTTAATCATAGATCAATGGAGAATGTGTGGTTAACTGGCACATTGATTAGGTAGTTGTAACATTGGGTGTACCAAGCTAATTTGCATGGTTATTCACACCTTGTTTGTGATCCTCGACATCCCAGTCACAAACCTGAAGGGCACAATCGAAATTTAAATATGCCATTGAAAAATTCAATGAATCTCAAAGGATCTAGGAATTTCAATCCATTTAAAACTTGATAATTAGTTTCGTTTTTCATGGTGGAAATTGGTAAATCGTAATTTACCTACCTTCAAATGTTTTGCAATTGGATTACGGCATCCCTCTTCCGAATTATAAAATATTGTGTTGGTTCCTAGCCTTAATATTTCATTTGGGTGTTATATTAAGGACTTAAATCAACTAACATGAATTTCTCCCAAATAGATGTCTATTTCTGACAACTATGGTCTTCCCAAATCTTTTGGAACAAGCTTTCCTCTTGAAGATGATATCCCACGTAGCGATCAAGGTGAAAGGGTAATCCCTTTTTCGTGCATTAGTGGAAATGGAAATCATACTTCACTTCCTCCACCTCCTCCAATTATTCTCCCTAACCCACAAGTTCAAAGGCTTGAAAAATTCAAGGTCACTCAAGCTGGGAGATGAAGTCACATATTGACATGCTGAGAGTATTGGGTGTCATTGTATTGAGGAATTTGGTTGTTGACTATGTTCTTCAATCACTTCCTGAGTCATATAGTGAGTTCATTAAGGACTACTACGTGATAGACCACGACATGACCCTTATTGATCTTACCTATTTGCTTGTTGCTGCTAAATTAACAATGATTTGGCGCACTGGACATTATGGTAACATTGGAAGTCCAGAAAAGATTTCTCTTCTCAAACTTCCATGGACATTATGGTAACATTGGAAGTCCAGAAAAGATTTCTCTTCCCAATTGAAAGGGGTCGCCCATAGTTAACCCAGTTGATCAAATGGTAAAGAGAAAGGCTAGTTCTGTGATTTTCTCATGTGCCAATGCAATAAAAGCCATTTGTTTCTACTGTCATTTGAAGGGACATTGGAAGCGAAGCTGCCCTGACTACCTGAAAGATTTGAAAGAAGGTAGAATTAAAAAGTTTGACTCTGCTTCAGGTAAGTCTACTGTCTGACTGTATTAAGTTCCTAATTGTTGATTCTTAATACATGATGTGACAATGTTGCATTTTGATGTTTTGTAGGATCATGCAAAAGGAAGGAAGCTTAAAGGAAGAGTATGTTGAATCTAGTTGCGAAGATGGATTTCTATCGCATGGTTAGATGATCGGATTTTTGAGCTGTTGCTTAAGAGTTATGATAAACTGCTTAGAAATTTGTAGTAACATAGTTTTCATTTATAGTTGCATTGTAAGGAAAAGTTTTTCCGCATTTTATAAATAAATAAAATTTTGTTTTTATTTTATTATATCTCCTTATAATGGCATTTGTTAAAATTGATGTTTGTATGTTTCTATGTAAGCAATATGAATTTGATTCCTTCATTTGTGGTAGTGTAGAGAATTTACCAAATAAGGAACGATTCTCATCACCGAAGTTTCAATTGGATAGGAACTTGGAATCATGCAACTTGTATTGTGTGATGAATGAGATTTTTCATCTTTGGGAAATTAAGACTGATTCCTTGTTCACGTGTATATGTAAGTCAAGTGAAGGACTAGGGGATCGGGTACACTGGGTGTGCGCCGGTCAGGTCCACCACAAAGAACAATAAGACTATTCGTCATGATTTACTAAAGTTTAGTAAATATGGTTATGCTTACAAGTTTAAGTATAATTTTGAATCATTGGAAAAGCTTCAATGTATGGCAGAACGAATGAGAAGAATCAAATTTGGCAGAAAGATAGAAGTTTCTCCAATCTGAAAAGATGGGAGAGTACTTGAGTATCGTGTTTTATGATCATCTTAATGACTATGAAAACTATATCACAATTGATCCTCTAAGGACATCTTAGCGCATTTGTATGGCTAAGAAGAGGAATCGTGAATTGTTGAAATGGTTAAATCTAAAAGACGAGTCATACTTCGTTCCAAAAACTAGTCTTAGAGTCATACTCCAAGCTTGTGCCTTGAGTGACTGATGAGTTGAAAAACTATTTTAAGATTGATTAGATCCTTAGAAAGTAAAACAAAATGTAAATAATAGAAAGAAAACATGAAGAATCAAACATATGTGGAATGATTAAGACTGCAACACCTCAGAAGGGCTCGACAAAGAACTACTACTGTAGTGGTGTGCTAGGGTTACAGTACAATGATAGAGATAATAATCAAAAACGATGCATGCATGCACCATAAATACTAAACCCTAATGTCATAAGCACGGATGGACAAGCCCATACCGTGACAAACATTGGACCAACTAACGAAGCCGAGTGACGCAACATCCAGTCTCAACAATCTCCCCATTTGCGCCAATTGAGGCGAGAGATCATTTCGGTTGAGCAAGAGTTGATTTCTTCACATTCTTGAACATAATTGGTATGATGGAAAGTAGAGTCTGACGAAAGTCAATGTACCAACGAAGCATATCCGAAAACATCTTCTTATCAGCTTCATTGTTTTGGTTACACCTGTAGATGATATCAAGAATGTGCTCCAGGAAGGAAGTGGAGAACATGTGTTTGTCATCAAGAGCTAACATGCGTTTTTGAAATTCGGCTCTAGTGAACATGACAGTATGATACTTCAGGTCGATTTTTCCTATCAGCATCACATTGACATCGCTTGCCTTCCCAATTGGCTTGATTGTAGGCTTCTTCCTTAAGGCAGAGGCGATCTCCTGATCCATCTTGGCAACCTCAACAATGTAACACACCAACATTCACTTGATGTGATCAATGATACGATCATACTCTTGTTGATTAGTCAACAAGATGTTGTTTAGGAGGATCCAATTATGAGGATTTAAATTTGGCAGATCGATGAAAGAAATCATATGAAGCAAGTTGTCTGAACCTAGGGTCACCTTGAATTGGACATTGATAAACTTCCCTACTGAAGTAGGTTTCAACACTTTGACTGTAGTGATTTTTTTTACTCCAAGTCAAGTAATGTGGTTGAGAGAATGCAAGATAGTATTCGATCAAATCTCGATCCACCTTCGGTCAGGATAGGGGATAGCAACTATTGGCTCAAAACAATGAAAGATAAATTCCTTTTGGGTGATTGGCATGTCGAATTGAGAGTCCCTGGAATTCTCACGATCAAACGAGAGGACAGGTTCGAGCCAATGTGTGCTGGGAGACTCGATTGCTTCCTTCATTAGTTTTTCCAACGACCACAGAGGGAATAGAGATTTTCATAGTTCCAATGCATCGTTTACTTCGTTTTGTTTACTCTCCCTATCTTCTTCTTCTTCTACTTTGCAAAGCTTTTCTTCAAGCTCTCGATTAGTATTTTTTCGCTTAAGAGCAATTTCTTCAAATTCTTCCTCATCATTATCACCGATAATCTTTTTACCTTAGTCGTTTACACTGGAACCCAAAGCTTCATTACCCTTTGGTTCAGTGGTGACTTTCGGTTGTGAAGCAGGTTTGCTTATTGGAGGTTTTGGTTGAACCTGACCCTCTTCTCCCCCTTGTTTCAGATGGACAACATACTTCAAAACACCCTCAATACGGCTCAACATGTCAAGAGCCAGTCTTAGCTTTTCAGCCAAGTGTCGTCGAACTGTGATAGTAAGGACTGAATTGTGAGCTTCCAGGAGATTAGAGAGAAGAGAGAGCACATCACCAATGTTGCTTTTGATAATAGCTTGCTCGGTATTGAGATCATCAATTTCTTTTACCGCCTGATTGAGCTTCAGAGCATAAATCTTGACTTTGGTTGTTTTGTAAGCAAGTTCATCCATGACTTTGTTTTCCATAGCTAGATCAGCCTGGAGTTTATCAAGACGAGCATGGATGGATGTTTGAAGCTCCTTGTAGTCAGACTTGGTGTTTTGGCGTTCCTCTTCAAAATGCTTCTTCTCAGCTTGAAGGGATTGGGTAAGATTATCAACATACGCGTTCACAGTTTGAGCATTCTTCTGAGCTGTAGCCTGAAGAGAATCTTGAAAAATATGAGCATCAGAAATTAGTTTTTTGACATTTTCGGTCGCTTTCTTGCAATCTTTGGTGGATTCTTCAACTGCAATGGATGCCTTCTGGCATGAGGAAGTGGAGGCATCAATGGCTTTCGCAACATTGGAAATGGAGGTATCATGCTCCTTGACAAACGTTGCCACCAAAGCCTTGATCGCAGCATCAGAGTATGCCTCAATGGGAGTAGAAGAGGAAGAAGAATGCAATTTGTCAAGCTTGTCATTCAGATCCCTTAAATGTCTCTTCGTCACAGGAGCATCATCATCGTCATCGCTCTGTACTCTATATGGGCTGTAGTAGATGAAATCAAACTCCATATCTGCTCCACCAGGAACAGTTTCAGTCTCATGTGAGTGAGGTGGAGATAGAGGTTTTGAGGTGATTGGGGTGTCAGTTCCAGAAGTAGGTGCCCCCGTATCAGATATGTTGACACGAACTTGAGGTTTGGTTGTAGAAGTGGTGATGGTGGTAACTTCAGTGAACATGGGTGTTGGGATTGGCATAGAAGTGACAGCTGAAGAGGAGATAGGAGGGGGGCATGGAGCAATGGTAATACGAACCGAGTGTGTAGGAGAAGTAGGAGGTGATGTTCGGTTACCTTGATGAGCTGATGAAGGAGGAGGAGAATTACCTCGGAGCGAACTCTCATGTTGAGAAGCTTCATCATCACTTAACTCTGGTTCGGGTTGTTGGTTAGATGACACATATTCAGAATCACTTGAAGAAGGAGCCTTTGGCTTATGTGCCTTCTTCTTGATCTTTCGTTTCTTTGGAGCAGAAGGAGCTGCTTGTTCAGACTATCGCTTCTTGGGTGTAGAAACTTTAGAGGAGGGTCCCTCCTTCTCTATTTTTCGTTCAGCCTTCTTCCCTCGTTTTGCTGGTTTATCTGCAGCGTCCAATGAGCTTTACATTTCGGGAGTGAATGCCTCGCTCCCGTAGGAGGAAGCTTCTTGTATTCATTTATTATCTTGCCTTCACTGGAAACACATCTGTACATAGATTCCAGAACCGAACCAATGAATTGAAACTTTGTTGGATCAAAAACAATGATTTTTGTTGTGTGAAAGGTAGCGATAGACGGTATCAACGAATCTGCCATTATTGGAACTTGGAACTTCTCCATCGCCCACTGAGTAACGAGAGTCCAAAACCTAGCACAAGAGATTTCAGAATAGCTAGTAATGGAGTTGAGACTTTGAACCAGTTGAGACCATAAAATAGACCCAAATTCTATGTTAACCCCATAGTACATCCTGTAGAGAAGGGTCATGAACGCCTTGCTTGCCCCATCAGATCCTGCAACCCCCTCTGATAATCCCTTGAAGAGGAGGGTAAATAGACCATTCCACTATGGAGTAAGGCATGATTTCTTGAACTTTGTCACTGTGGTAAGGACTTCAATGTACGCCATATCATAAAACATTGTAAAGAGCTATGTTGTGGTGATTAAATCTGGGTTGATCATGGAGTCGTCGATGGTTAACCTTAACATCATGCAAAACCTAGGTTTTGAAATCGACGTCTTATGATTAAATATCTCAAAGAAAACCCTTTCCTTGACTTTATCGTAAACTGTTGTAGAGTAGACTTGATAAAGTAGGGACATCGAGACATATTGAACCTTGGTTAGGGCTACCATAAGTGGTGAATATTTGAGGCATTCATCCACTTGGAGCATGTAGGGATCATACTGGAACGGAGTGAGGTCAATGATTAGGTTTTGGTTTTGTTTTATGGTGAGAAGAGAGGAATGGGTGCTTTGTTCGTGAAGAGAATAAGAATCTGCCATGAACCTTGAAGAGAAGAAGATAAACACTAGAGAGAATTCACCGTATAATGCTCAAGAGGATTTTAAGTGGTATGAGTGTAAAAGGAAGTTGAGAAACTCTTTATACGATTACCATGAGAGTGAAAAATCTGGAGTGATGATTGTACGATCCCCTGATGTGACGCCTAAAAAAGCGCGATTTGACAACTGTTACCCCGAAAAGTGTGTCTAAGTGTCAGGCGGCGTGAGAAAAGGAAACGGTTCAAATTCACACACCTTTTAAAATCTTATCCTTTCATTTTCTCTTTAATTTTCAAATGATTCAATTTCCTGTTGAAGTGTTGAGTTACCCTTTGGTTCATATGAATCAGCCTTCGCTCCCAACTTACTGTACCATAACATCATAATGAACATAATTGTATATCTGAGAAATAGCCATTAGTACCATGAACAAGACGTGTGGAAAATCATAAAGATCTTCGTGCAAGAGTGTGCTAAAGAAAAAGAAATAAGGCAAGTTATTTGTGGGATTTAAGTGATGTCGATTAAGACACGAAATAGTGGATCCCGGGCACGAATCTCTTCCTTCAAATTTAAGACAGACTTAGAAGTGTTTGTGTGGTTTCCCGTTAAAATACGATCAAATGTTTATTAAGAAGAATTGAAAGGAATCTTGTAAGTAAAAAGTCATTAGGGTGGCTTTCGCTTCAACCACACTACGGAGCTTGATATAAGACCGAAAGTGGGATGAAGTACTTGTGAGACCAGTGTGGCCTGTAAAACAAGTAGGTTGGATTATTTTTCAGTGACTTTGTGATGTTTGTAGAAATCTCAAAGACAAGAATAAACTGGATCCTTTTGGGTAGAAAAGTTTTGGTGTTAGACAATTTTAGAAAGATCGCTATAAAAAAAATAAAAGAGATTTCTTGGCACCTCCCACAAAGGTGGGTTTGGTAATTTTGGGTGAAAAATAGAATGATTGATTGTTCACCATCAATTCACTATTGGTGCTGGATTTTGGGTTTCACTTAGCACGTGGTGAAATGAAACTAAGATCATTAACACATACATTGTGTAACCGTAAACCTCAGTGGTAAATGCCGAGAGTCTCAAGGGTTACAAGAATGAAATGAAATATGGTGGAGAAATGTGTAGAGATGGTTAAAGAACCGAAAGTACCTCTACTTTGCGAAAGGGGCCAAGCATTTAACTCTTAACTCAATATGAGAAGAGTAATGTAGCTCGTGACTTAAGTGACTATATCAGCCTGATTGGGAAGAATCGATTTGTATGTATCAAATTAGTTTGGCTTCACTTGAAGTCTATGAGGCTTTGGACAACATACATAAGAATGCTTCTAGGGACATCTAAGTAGTGCAAAGAAAGAGAGATATACCTGCTCCAACTCCACCATGTGAAGTTGTCCATGAGCCATTTTAGTGTGAAGAAATTAAAATGAAAAAAACACACGAAAAGAAATAAGACATAAAGGAAAATATTTTTGAATTTTAAGAGATTTTTTTGAAAAGAAATAAAAACAGAAAATAAAATATTTTTGGATTTTAAGAATTTTTCCTGAAAAGAAATAAACATGGAAAGGAATATATTTTTGGATTTTATGAAAAGAAAAGAAAAGAAACACATAAAATTAATTTATAAAAGATATACTTAGGAACAAAAAAATTATATAACTGAAACTTCACCTTTGGAGTGGTGAAGCGAAATGGACCGAGCGTTCGATTCATTTCGGTTCCCGAAAAATCCGGAACCGAAATAGACCGAGCATTCGCTCTATTTCGCTTGACTAATTTTAGTGAGGCGAAAAGGGTTGCAGTACTGATTCAGCTTCCATCATTCCTAAGCCTTGGAGTATTTTATTGAAGCTTGTTTCTGGTAAGGCTTTAGTGAAAATCTCAGCTAATTAGTCAGCGGATCGAGCAAAGTGAATCTCCACATTACCACCCTCAACGTGATCCTTGATGAAGTGATATCTTAGTGCTATATGTTTCATTTTGGAGTGTTGCACTGGGTTGTAACATATCCTGATAGCACTTTCTGAGTCACAATAGAGGGGAATTTTCTTCATGTTTAGGCCATAGTCTCTAAGTTGACTTTGTATCCATATGACATGTGAAGTGCAAGATGCTGCAGCAATATACTCAGATTTGGTGGTAGAAAGAGATACACATGTTTGCTTCTTGGATTGCCAACTAACGAGTTTTCCATCAAGGAATTGACATCCGCCAGTTGTGCTCTTTTGGTCTAACCCACATCCTCCATGATCGGCATCCGAGAATGCTTGAACAAAGAAGCCATTTTTTACTAGGTACCAAAGACCGAGAGACGAGGTTCGCTTAGAATATCAGAAGATATTTTTCACAGCCATCACATAAGACCCTATCATTTGACAATAGAGTATCATATCAGTAGTTGGTTTCTCCAGAGAAGGTGTCAGCTTTGTTCCGAATGCCATTGGAACCTTTACTTTGGAGTCTCCCATCATACCGAACTTTGTCATTAGAGTCTTTATTTAAGCCTCCTGATTGATGAATATGCCTTCGACTCCCTGTCTTATGTTCAAGCCCATTGAGCTCATCTCAAACTTAGTCTCCATCAACTTCTGGAATTCAGCTGTTAAGCTAGGATTTGTAGAACCGAAGATGATGTCATCGACGTAAATTTGGACAATTATTAGGTGGTCACCCTCTTTCTAGCGAAAGAAGGTTGGTCCAACTGAACCTTTTTTGAATTTAGACATTTTTTGAAAACGAGTTAGAGTTTCATACCAGGCCCTCGGGGCTTGCTTCAGACCGTAAATTGCCTTGTCCAGAATGTAGAAATGATTGGGAAACTTCTCATTCAAAAATCCAGGTGGTTGCTCAACGTACACTGTCTCTTCTAGTTCTCCATTCAAAAACGCACACTTGACGTCCATTTGAAAGACTTCGAAATTCTTGTGAGCAGCGTATGCCAAAAAGATCCGAACTGATTCTAACCTTGCTACAGGAGCGAAGATTTCTTCATAGTCTATCCCTTTTTCCTGGCAGTATCCCTTAACCACTAACCATGCTTTGTTGCGTATCACGTTCCCTTCTTTATCCATCTTGTTTCGGAATACCCATTTCAAGCCAACAAAAGATGCATCTATTGGTGTGGGAATCAGTCTCCAGACTCGGTTTTGCTCGAACTCGTTAAGCTTGTCTTCCATTGCCTGTACCCAGTTAGAGTGATCAAGTGCGGAATTGACTGTTTTCGACTCAATCTTGGAAACGAACGAAATTAACATACAAAATTCTACTTGAGAGAATAAAGTTGTTTGCTTCTCTTTCAGTTGAGAGCATGTGAGAACCCCCTCAGGTGATTCACCAATTACTTGAGTTTTTGGATGATCGCATGTCCATTTTACGAAAGGAGGATAATTTGGATCGTAAGTAGGATCCAATTTAGCATTTATCTCTTCATCAAAATCTGAATTAGAATCTTCGTCATTTGTATCATTTTTCTCCCCCTCGAATGACGAAATATTCTCAACATCTGGTTCAGGATTCTCCCCCTCAATTGGGCTTCCATTATCCATTATTGGAGATGGGTTCTCCCCCTGGAACGGCAAGTCAGGTCCCTTAGGTGTAGATGGGCTCTCCCCCTCGAATGTGGTGCAGTCATTTATGGGTTTGCTTATACCTTGAGATTCGTGAGAATCATGAAATTTGCTTTCCATAGGTTTTGTCGCTTCACTGATTATCTTCTGCAGATTGTCGACTTAATTATCAGTTTCTTTAGCTTCAGAGAGAATGGCTTTTTTTGGTTCATCAAAGAGTAATATGTACTCTTCAAACAGATTTGATATAGGAGCTGTGACTTGGCCCCTTTGAAGAAAGATCTTCTCCATTGGTCTTTCGCTGGACTGAAGTTTCCTTACATAATTATCGTCAAAGGTGATGTAGTAGGTTTCTTCAATCTTCTTTGATCTTTTGTTCAGAACCCTGTATTCCTTGGAGGTAAGAGAGTATCCAAGAAAGATACCTTCGTCTGCCTTCACATCAAACTTGTTTCGGTTCTCTTTAGAATTAAAGATAAAGTAACTGGAACCGAAAACATAGAAAAATTTAATGTTAGGCTTACGATTATTCAGAATTTCATAGGGTGTGATAGAAAATAGTTTATTAAGGAAGGTTCGATTCTTGGTATAGCAGGTAGCTGCAATTGCATTAGCCTAGAAGTACAGAGGCAGAGAAGCGAAGTTGAACAACGAACAGTTTTGCCTTTCAACTAAACCATTTTGTTGTGGAGTATAGGGAGCAGAGAAGTTGTGAGACACTCCCTTTTCAGTAAAATATTCTTCAAACTCTTGGTTTTTGAATTCCAGCTCATTGTCACTTTGAACATTTCTAACCACCTTTCGCATTTGAAGCTCCAATTGCTTAATAAAGTTCTTGAGCTTTGGAGTCGCCTCTGATTTCTGTTTAAGAAAGAAAACCCAGGTGAAGCGTGAAAAATCATCAACTATAACGAGAATGTACATACTACCACCGATGCTTTCTATGGCCGATGGACCATATAGATTGATGTGAAGATGCTCCAGAGGTTCAATGATCTTTGTGTTAACAAATGTGGGATGACTCTTTCGGATTTGCTTTCCCATTTCGCATGCAACACACAAATGTTCCTTGTCAAACTTTAGAAGTGGCAGTCCTCGCACATGATCACCAAGAACTAGCTTGTTAATGTCTTTGAAGTTAACGTGCGAAAGTGGAGGATGCCACAACCAACATTCATCAGAATGAGCTTTCGTTAGAAGACATATAGCAGGCTTCCCTCATATCGGTTTCGGATTTAATGGGTACATTTTGCCTTTGCGCTTGGATTCAACAGAACCGTCTTAGTTTTCTTCTCAACAATCTTAGATCTTTCATCATCAAATGAGACCTTCAAGCCAATCCCTACAACCAATTGCGATACACTTATGAGATTGTGTTTCAATCCTTCCACGTATGCCACCTTTCTAATAAAAAAGTCCCCGTTTATGATCATGCCATAGCCGTTTATTGTGCCATATGAGTTGTTACCATATTTGACTCAGCCACCATCTTTTAGAGCCCAAAACTCCCTCAGCTCTTCCCTTCTCCCTATCATGTAACGTGAGTAGCCACTATCGATATACCATTCGCCGTCGAACTGCTCGTCACTGACAACCTGCGAAGATCAAGTAGATTTAGGAACCCAAAGTTGCTTGGGTCCACGTCAGCCTTTTATAGAAAATGGAATAGCAATTGAAAGATCAACCATATAAGTTCTTTTTATCAAAGTGGTTTCGTCTTTCCTTTTGATGGTGAAAACCTTGATTTTGTTATCTTTTGGTTTGTTTAAATCAGGTTGAGAATTTTTATTTTGATTCTTAACAAACTTGTTTTCGTGTTTCCTAGGGTTAGATGACGTCTTCTTTGTTTCCTTTTGGCTTCTGAGATGAGCTTCCCTTTTCCCTTGACATCCTTGTTAGGATTTTTCTTCGTTAGTGAATGAGGAGGATGCGATTTAGGACCAAAACTGCTTTTTCGGTTCTTGTCATTGCTCATTTTGGGACTGAAACTCCTTATTTGGTTTATCTGATTGCAAGATTGATAATGAGTGCATGGACCAGAGTTATCCTTTCATCTTGCTTTCGCCTTGAGATTTGACGCCTTTTCTGTGCGAACATAATTGGAGTTTTGGGATTGCCAAAACTGCTTCCTTTCATTGAGATTCCTTTTATATCTCCTGTTTTGATGACGTTTTTGTTCAGCAAGTTGCTTTTTAGACTTGTGAATATTTACTTTCGGCTTCGGTCTCTCAGCTTGAGTTTCACTCTTCAATGAATAGGTCTCGCTTGCCACCTTCACGTGTCCGCTTAGAATCTCTTTGGTACCACTTTTTATTGGTACATCAAAGCTTGCAGGCTGATTGAGTGGTTCTGCCACATATCTGCCTTTAACCCTCCATGAGGTTGTCTCTGATAAACTAACAGTCTCATCCGCATTGTCAATTGGAGCAAACCAAAAATAATTATCACAACCTCCTACGTTGTCTTCGTTCACTATGGCTGTAAGTTCGATTGTCTGTTTCTGGTGACCCCTGTTACGGTGTATACCTGATTAGGTACAGTTTGTATCTTTTGATATACCACAACCTTCTGTTTCAAATATCACTCAACCTGGCATTCAATGAGTCAAAGTTCTGCATGGTTTCGGTCTTTATTTTCAATTTATCATTTCCGTCCAAAAGGTTTTTAAGCATGTCCTTATGGTCTTTGGACTTAATAAAGACTCGATTTTATCCAGAACGATCTTATAGGCGTCATAAATTTCATCTAAAGAAACAATAGATTCATAATTATAACCATCAATATCGACTTTGTCCTCCTTTAACTCTGGGAAGGGAAAAATCATTTTGTGAATCTTTTAACCAATCTCACAATCTAAATGCAATTGAGTGATATTTGTATATAAATGTTTAGCAATCAAGCAAAAAAAATTTCATTGTTTCAAAAGATTCAAATTATCACGTTGCAAATAAATAACTTCAGATTCGCACTAACTAAATCCACTTCCTTCTTCTCTATACAGATCCTTCTCTCCTTACTCTTGGAAGACACCTTACTGAGTTGATCATTTAGGTTAGAGTTTGCTAGGCGATTCTGTTTTTGACTACCACTTAAACTAGAAAACTTCAATTTTAATTCATTTAATTCCTTTTCATAGTTTGTCACATGTATTTGTTGGAATAGTGTCTAAGGCTGCAACTATATTAGGCAAGTATTTGACCCGGTTGTGCATGGTCCTTTTGGGTTGCCTTCACCATAGCAACTTGATAGGATGATTTATTAAGAGAGAATAAATATTATTAATATATTATGAGAATAATATAAAGAATAATAATATTTTTATTTGATTAATATATGTCATAGAATTAATTTGGTGACTTAAAGAGATTAATTAAATAAGAGGGTATAAACTCTCAATACTTTGATAGTTAAACTTTAGAATGTAAATCCATATTGGATAGATGGTGGACGGATTCTAGAAGCTATGGATTGCTTAAAATCATCGAAGGCTATCTAAGGAATGGATTTGGATTGCTTTAAGAGAAGATTATCCAACTAGGGTTTAAGCTGTAACCCTTAAGGAGTCTACAAGTATAAATAGACCCTATGGCAAAGGGAAATCGGCACTTCGTCTAAAGTAGAGAACCCGTGGCCGAATTCCCTCCCCTATCCTCTCTCCCAAATCATCCTCCTTGCTATTTGGTGTTTGTAAGCCATTAGAGGAGTGACAATTGTGACTCTAGAGCTCCAAGACAACGAGATCAAACAAGAGATTCAAAGGTATGATTCTAGATCTGATTTAGTATTGTTATTACACCTAATTAGTCATTAGAAATCTTGGATTCAAAGCATGTTTAATTAGAAAGCCTAGATCCAAGCATTAGGGTTTTGCATGCGCACATAGGAAAGTTCTTATGGCTAAAACCCATCAGTGGTATCAGAGCCTGGCTTGGTTTTCATTAAATTGTTGCTTAATTGTTTGAAACTTAACTGCAAAATTCGATTTTGTTTTTCTGAGTCATGGACTCGACAAGTTCCATAGTGGACTCGGCGAGTTGGCCTGACTCGGCGAGTCCCTTTGGTGCACTCGGCGAGTCCAAGCGTCAGGAATGGCCAGATTCAGGATTTCTTCATGATTATCTTATGGAAACTTACCTTCATCATATTAGATCAACCCTTATCCGATTTTTTGATATATATGACTATAATCTTGATCTAATTAACGATATTTATCAACTAATAAAATATTTAGTTTCCTTATATGATAATTAATTAATTATTTTGATTAATTTGGTAATTATCTTGCATGGAATCTTGAGTCAATCAAATATAGATAATTAGGGAATTAATTGTTAATTAAAATTATTTGTTATTTGATCCTCCATGTTTTAAATGTTTAAAACTTGTCCTCAAGTTTTGAAATTTATATGTTGTGATTAAAGGTTTTAATTTAGACAATTTAAATTTCAAACCCTACATTTTAAAAGGTTTAAAATACAACTCTATACTAATATAATATTACAAGAATAATATATATATATATATATATATATATATATATATATATATATATATATATATGACTAAAAATGCTAGTCTTACCGTTAGTAGGCCTCATTCACGAAGCCAATCTATAAGGTGGGTATAAGGTTGCGGCCTATAAAATGGCGTTTAATGGGTGTACACTCACACCCACCGCTTGCTTGATCGGTGTAGGGTTGTTAACCGAATGAGTAGGATAGGCAACCTCATCCTCTCATTAAAAGTATAATAAGAAATATGAAGTAACTACATACTTTTTAAAAAAATTTCCCAATCTTAGTTACTTTAGGAAAAGTGAGTTGATGCAATCCCATGAAATTACACTTTGCACCCTTGCTAAGAAGTTAGTTGAGCGTGTGTGGTTTACCGGCACACTAATTGGTTCTAAGCAAAGGTGGAAAAGGGTGATTCATTGTTTATCATAGTTCGATGGAGCGTATGTGGTTTACCGGCACATCAAATAGGTGATCGTTACTATGAAGGCACCATGTGAATTTGCATGGTAATTCACACCCGCTTTGTGATCCTCGGTATCCCAGTCACAAACAAGAGGGGCATATCGAGATTCAAACATGCCATTGAATAGTTTCAATGAATCTCATCCGAACCTAGGAATTCTCAATACATTTAGGACTTAAAGTTATGTTTTGTGGTGGAGAATTAGTGAATCGTCATTCACTTACCTTCAATTTATTTGCATGTTGGATTACGGCATCCCTTTTCTAATATGTAAATATTGTTGTTGGATCCTAGCCCTAATTTTTCTTATTGGGTGATAATTAGGGATTCATATTCTAATCTATCTTTGTCCTTTCTATTTGTAGATGTCGGACGCAAACAACGCTACTGCTAGTTCCTTCACACTGATGAGCCTTTGCCAAAAGGTCACCTTCGATGGAACGAACTTTAGCGAATGGATAAGATATATTTGCACCATTGCTCGCTATGAGAATAAGGAGTATGTCCTCGATGAGAAGCTCGAGAAGATCAACCCTGAAATCGCTACTCCGGCTGAAATTACCGCTTTCGAAACTCATGAGCACGATGCAACGAAGGTACTTTGCATCATGATAGCCACCATGAGCTTCGAATTCCAAAAGTCATATGAGGACATGTACCCGTACGAGATGCATCCAGACTTATTGGAGAGATACCACCAGAACGCGAGACAAGAGCGTTATGAGATTTTCACTAACATGATTTCCGCTAAGATGGGTCATGGAGAATCTCTTACCGTGCACCTGCAAAAGATGCAAAGGTATGTCGACCGCCTTCGGAAGTTAAATGTTGACATTGGGGAAGACTTGGCGATCGACATGGTGCTTCACTCTTTGCCTCCGATGTACAATCAATTTAGGATGACCTACAACATGAACAAAGAGGAGGTCACCCTAAGCAAACTCCAAGGTCTCTTGAGGGTCGCTGAGAGCAACTTCAAAGACAAGTCTGTTGCACCGACTCCCAATCCACCCACTGCTCCTGTCTTGGCTATTGGTCAAGGAAAGGGAAAGAAGAGGAAGGCTTCATCGAAGAACTATCGCAAGGTTAAAGCCCGAGATGGTGCCTCTTCTAGTGGGACCGAAGTTGATCCCGCTAAGCCCTACCCTAACCCTAAGGAGGCAGAATGCCATCACTGCCACAAGATAGGACATTGGAAGAGAAGCTGCCCAGAGTACCTGCAAGCCATCAAGGAAGGAAAGATCAAGCCATCTTTCTCAGGTATATACACAATTAAATCTAACGATTCTAATCATGCTATTTCTTGGGTTCTTGATACCGGTTTTGGTTATCACATTTGTTCTCATGTGCAGGGACTAAGAAGAAGTAGGGATGTGGAGCAAGGAAGAATCAATCTAATCATGGGAAACAGCAGATCATCGCCTGTCACCAAGATTGGAGTGTATTCTTTAGTTTATTTAGACAAGGTTTTAGATTTTCATGGTTTATTTAGACAAGGTTTTAGATTTTCTTTTAGTAATGAGAATGGTTCTATTTTGGCTTATCTAAATGGTGTCTTTTACTTTGAAGCTATACCATGTAATGGAATTTAGGAAACTGTTTTGAATGTTGATAACTTAGGAAATGATGTTTTAAACATAGATTCTTCCACTAGTATGGATAAAGCATCCTTGTGGAATTGTCGTCTTGGACATGTCAACAAGAAGCGCATAGCCCAACTCCAAAAGGATGCAGTGTTGGAGTCATTCGACCTTAGGGAAGATGACACATGCGAGTCTTGTTTGCTTGGAAAGATGAATAAATCACCCTTCACGAGTACGTGCGAGAGGGGTGAGGGTCTATTGGACCTAATACATACCGATGTATGTGGACCGTTTAGATCAACCACGAAGGATGGGAACCGCTTCTACGTGACCTTTACTGATGATTATAGTAGATATGGTATATCTATTTAATCAAGCAAAAGTCAGAAACCTTTGAAAAGTTCAGAGAATTCAAGAATGAAGTGGAGAATCAATTGGGCATGAAAATCAAGATGCTTCGATCCGATCGAGGAGGAGAGTACCTAAGTCTTGAATTCCACGATTATCTCAAGGAGTGTGGAATAGTTTCACAATTGACGCCTCCTAGGACACCGCAGTTGAATGGCATGGCAGAAAGGCGTAATCGAACCTTATTGGATATGGTTCGCTCTATGATGAGTCGTGCTTTACTACCTATCTCTTCTTGGGGGAATGCCTTAGAGACTTCCGCCCATATCCTTAACCGAGTCCCTGCTAAGAAGGTTGCCAAAACACCTCATGAAATGTGGACAGGGAAAGCTCCCTCGTTGGCACATATCAAGGTTTAGGGTTGCGAGGCTTTCGTAAGACAAGATACTCACGACAAGCTCGAACCTCGAAGTGAGCGATGTATTTTCATCGGCGACCCGCAAAAATCCTTTGGATATCTCTTCTATAGACCGAAGGACAATGTTGTCTTTGTTGCGAGGAGAGGAGTTTTCCGAGAGCGAGAACTCATAGGCCAAGGAGACAGTGGGAGGCAAATCGAGCTTGAAGAGATTCAAGAATCGATAGATGAAGGAACCTCTACCGCTGGCGCTCAACCCGAGGAGGAAACTCCGGTTGAACCGATTGACGAGTCCTTACCTCTTAGACGTTCCGATAGAGTTAGAGTTCAACCCCAGTTTTATGGTTTTCATATTAGTACCGAAGAGGACACGTATATTAGTGATGTACACTAATAAATCTTGATGAACCTAATAGCTATAAGGAAGCCATGGCAGGCCCGGAGTCTGCGAAATGGAAAGAGGCAATGGATAGCGGGATCCAATCCATGTATGATAACCAAGTTTGGAACTTGGTTGATAATGTGCTCGGACGTAAGACCGTTGGGTGCAAATGGATCTTCAAGAAGAAGACCGACATGGATGGAAACATACACACATATAAAGCGTGATTATTTGCAAAGGGCTTTACTCAAACTCCCGGAGTTGACTATGATGAGACCTTCTTACCAGTTGCGAAGATAAAATCTATTAGAGTGATGCTAGCGATATCCGCATTTCATGATTATGAGATTTGGCAAATGGATCTCAAGACCTCTTTCCTTAACGAAAAGTTGGCTGAGGATGTTTACATGGCTCAGCCAGAGGGGTTTGTGGATCCGAAGCATCCGAATAGAGTGTGTAAGCTTGAGAAGTCCATTTATGGACTTAAGCAAGCGTCTCGCAGATGGAATCTTTGCTTCGATGAGAAAGTCAAAGAGTTTGGATTTGTACGTGGCGAAGATGAATCATGTGTATATGTCAAATCCAGTGGGAGTATAGTTAGCTTCCTCGTTCTATATGTCGATGACATATTACTCATAGGAAACGACATCCCGACTCTGCAGGAAGTTAAGTCCTGGCTCGGGAAGTGCTTCACTATGAAGGACCTCAGAGAGACTTCTTATATTTTGGGACTAAGGATAGTAAGAGAAAGAAGTAAGAAACTAATAGGACTTAGTCAGAACACTTACTTAGAGAAGGTACTAAAACGTTTTAGTATGGAAAACTCAAAGAAGGGAGAATTACCGATAAAAAGTAATGCCAAGTTGAGTAAGACTCAAAGTCCGAGTACCGAAGCTAAAATAGCAGAAATGAGACGAGTACCATACGCTTCTGCAGTTGGCTCAATCATGTATGTTATGACTTGTACTCGCCCTGATGTAGCCTTCGCTTTGAGCATGGTTAGCATATATCAAGGGAATCCTAGCAGAGCCCATTGGATTGCGGTGAAGAATATCCTTAAGTACCTTCGGAGGATAAAGGAATGGTTCTTAGTCCTCGGAGGGAGTGATGACTTGAAGGTGTGAGGGTATAGTGATGCCAGCTTTCAGACTGACAGGGACAACTACCGTTCACAGTCGGGCTGGGTCTTTACCCTCAATGGAGGAGCAATGACATGGAAGAGTTTCAAGCAGGAAACTGTAGTTGATTCAACGTGTGAATCAGAGTATATTGCAGCGAGCGAAGCGTCGAAGGAGGCAATATGGCTGAAGAACTTCATCGGTGATCTTGGAGTTGTACCTGCCATAAAGGAGCCCATGGAGATTTTCTGTGATAATGAAGGAGCGGTTGCCTTGACCAAGGAACCTAGGGATCATGGTAGATCACGACATATCGACAGAAAATATCATTTTATCAGACATCGTGTAGAAGAAGGACAACTCGTAGTGAAGAGGATATCATCAGAAGATAACCCAACAGATCCGCTTACGAAGGGACTGAGTAGGGTTAAGCACTTGCAGCATACTAGGAGTATTGGGCTGAAGGATGATATTAGCATATATTAGATAGATAGTATTGGAAACGTGTAATACATAAATGTAATTAACATTTGATGATTAAATTAAGGAGTTTTATTTATGAGTAATGTTACTATCTTATGTCAATTGTTTAACAATTGTTTCTCTTTGCATGTTTTGACTTCCAGAATAATTGAATTTATTAAGAATAATTGAATTATTCAAATTGTCCACAATCGTTCATATGTTGGAAGTAGATATGAATGAAGATTGTCGTGAATTGGTGTGTAGATTGTCTAAATGGTAATAGACATAGCAAAGGGTTGCTGCAACGTTCATGAGTGCTTATGAACTAGTTTTGAGCATTGTAACAAACCCGCGCTTGCTAGAATCACCTTATGGAACATGATATAAAAGGGTGATCACAAGATGATAATATCATATAGTCTTAAACCTAGATATATGGTTTTATATTTATTAATTGATTGTACATTGATAATGCGAAAACACATCAGTAACTCGGTGTTATAAAACACATTGTTGTGTAGAGTTGGTTAATGAATAAGTAAATGAATATAAGTTGAAGCTGATGAGATTTGCAATCGAGTTTAAGATCAATTCAATAAAGTATTCAGAAAGAAGAAAAACGATGAACACGAGAATAAATATAATATTTGTTCAGCTCATATTATGCTTTCAATTTTACAGAGTACAAAGGAATTCTCTGTAAAAAGTGTGTAAAAAGTTGTTTTCTCACTTAGTACAGACCTCTATTTATAGGAGTACAAAAGCATAACAAAATACTAAGGACTATACATTAAGACAATTCATTAAAATGCCTTAGTAAATATAACATTACATCCGAAGACCTTTCTTACGAAGACTAAAGATCCTTCGTAACAACATAACTAACACTTCGCCTTATTACAAGATTTATACCCTAGCAATCTCCCCTTTTGGAATAAAGGTGGAAGTCTTCATGAAGTTAGTAGTTGAACGGCATACATCAGCACTCTTCGGATTTCCATGTACCAAGAGATAACTTTCTTTATCTCCTACTTGTCTCCTTCTGAATTCTTCTTGCAATGATTCATACGAACAATTAAGTTCGTATATTGCGAATTTGTATATCTCTCCACTTCAGAAGTTTGAAACAAGAATCTTTTAGCTCTTCCAGCTTTATCTTTTCCTGCAAAGACAATCCCCAATGGCTTTAAACATATTTCACCGTCTTCGTACTTTTTCAACTCAACCTACTTCTTCGTAGGAGCCATTGGTGCAGTAATGTCGATGCCTTTAACAGTAGCAAGTTCGACATCAGTTTGAGATAAGCACTCGAAATAATTCTCCTAGAAAATTTTTATGTGCCTACACCCAAGACTGAAAACATCTGGTTCTGTTTATTGGAGAAAAGAGAAGGACTTGTCTTTAAGTATCAGAGCAACATTGATAAGATCGTAAGTGTTCATCAATGGAAAGTCCGCCACAGTGAACTCTTGTATCTTTCCACTTGCTCTTATCACAACATATTTTAAATTCTGAAACTTCCTTTCGAAAATGACATCCCTTTTTATGGATACCACCTTCTTAATCTTCTCTAAGAACCAAACTTCTTCTTGAGCCTTTGCTAACACAGCATGGAATCGTATCTTCATTTTCTTTCCCTCTTCGACATCCATAGACTTTGTCTCTGCTTTGAACTGTGGCATGACAAACATCATCTCGTTGATAGGAAAATCAAGTTGACCATAATCAGTATTTGTCACCGTAAAGCTCTTCTTCGGAATCTTTTCAAACGAATACATGTGATCGAACATCACCCTGGATTCTATTTTTTCGTAATTGAATACTTTCGAAGGATCTCCTTTATCAACATTCGAACCTTCAAGAGCTCTCTGACGCATTATACTTTCAACATGCCTCATTCTTTCAACTTCAGCTGCCACCTCAACTTTCTTCTCTTTGTTAGTGTTCTCAACCAAGACTCCTTTTCCTTTGTCTTTAACATTTGAAGGAGCTGCATTCTTTGACGAAGATACATTCGAAGGATCTACATTCTCAATTACAATACCTTTTGTAATAGGTCTTGAAATTGGAACAGTTGTAGTCACAGTCGAAATGACTGGAGCAGCTGAAACAATTGTTGGCTTAACAACAACTTTCGAAGGATAAAATTTTCCTACCACCTTCGAATCTTCAGTTGTCTTCTCATGTTCCCCAGCCTTTGCTTGACCAACCTTTTCTCCCCCTTGCACCCCTGTGACAGCAGGTGGGGCATCTGATACATTTGGCAAAAGGCTTGAAATTCTAAGTAATGGAGCAAGGTGTTTTTGTAGGATGGATTCGAAATGAATGAATTTATGAGAAAGAAATTCTTGAGAGATAATCGGAGAAGAAGATTTCGAAGATATTTCTTGTAGTTCCTTCAGCAGTTTCACCAACTCTCCAAAATGTTGTTCTTTGTTGGCTGAAAGATAGATCATCTGAGGATTGACTTGTTCGAACATCTTAACACATTGAACAACCACATCACAAATAATGTCGATCTTCTGATGTGCTGATTCATACCCTTGTTGAATATGTTGAACCTCCTTCTTCATTTCTTCACGAAGTTCACGAATCTGCATATTAACGTCTTCTCGAACCTTCTTAACTTCATGTACGAAGAGCACATGACGCTCCTTTGTAACAGTCTTCAAATCCTTCACTTCCTTCAGAAAATCAGATCTCGGAGAATTGATTCTATTCTCTGTAGAACTATCATTCTGATCAGTCTTCTCAAGAATGCGGCTTTCAGAATCACGTATTAACCCTGATGCCTTCGAAATCACCCTGCTTTCCATTTCCTTCATTATGGAATCAACTTCCATGATAGTGATTCCAGCACTTCCCACATCCGCTTGAGATTGCAAGATAGAATTCAATTTTGAATTCAATATCTTGAACTGCTTCATCGTCATCAGCATATGGTCAGGAAAATCTTCTTCAGCTTTATCAAAGGAAAGAGCTTCGAATGTTCCTCCAAACCCTTCGTTATCAGTTTCCTCATCAATAGCCATGGTTTCAGCAATAGGTGATGATGGATTTGGTGGATCGGTTGATTGTGTTGAGAATATAGTGGTGAAAGGTTGATCCATAATAGATTGGAATGTCGGAGAATCAGTTGTTGAAGTAACCTGAGGTAAAGACGTTGGTTCAATGAGCTTTATATCAGCAGGCTTCGAAATTTCAGTAGACTGAAGGATTTCTACTTCTTTTGGAATTTCATCTTCGGGAGTCTCAGGAACTTGATCCACTTCTTCGATACGTTGGGTTTTCTTTAAAAATTTCGCCATATCCTCAGCCCTTCGCTTCTTAGAAGATGGAGACACCGAAGCTGGAATTTCTCGAACGGTAACCCCTTGATGAGTAACCTGTGTTTTCTTCACCAACTGAGATTTTCTTTTGATTTTTATTCTTCGAAAAACCCCCGTCTTCGAAGGAATCGTTTCTTTTGATGGAGAGGCTTCGATAATAGGTGTATCAGCCACTGAAGTTAAAACAGGAGACACCTCTTCGACAGTTCAAGATGTAACTATTAGCTCTTGATTCTTTTGTTCTGCTTTCACCCCTTTTTCCGAAGACTCACCCTCTGTCTTCTTTGATTTCTTCGACTTCTTCTTCTCTTCTTGTTGTAATATCCCAGTAACAACGGTTGTGTCAATAGATTGCAAATATGACACCAACACATTATTCGTGGGATCCACCTTCTTGAGCATTGCATTCGGAATGCGAGCAACTGTGGTAAAGATAGCCGGATCATCATGTACCTCCGTTGGACTACCATACATGTGGAAAACTGCTTTCTCTTCGTAATCCGGAACTTCAATTTTCTCTTTCTGATAGACATATTGAACTATCAGACTCCAATATCGTGCACAAGAAATCCCCTGCTTAGCACTTGTCTTCGAAATACTTGTTATGAACTCTGTCCATCATTGCTCAGAATAATCAACTTGCAAATCGTAGTCTAACCCAGCTACCATTGCATAAACCTCCATCCTTCCTTTATCCAGCCCCACAGTTCTTCCAGTAAGACATCTAAGAAAGATGCCAAACAAGAAGTTCAAAATTGTTGGTAACCCCGACTTCTTGAAGTCACTAATACGTGTCAATGGAGGTTGGTGACCCATCTCATTGAACATATACACCACTTGTGAAGAAGTAAGTTCATCATACGGGCCAAAATTCGGAATTCCCAAAATCTTGCAAAACAACCGCTTGGAGACCCTAATTCTTGTATCTGTAACCATTGTGAATTCCACACACCCAGTTTCCTTGTTGTATGATGCAGTAGAACCTGCCTTTGATAACCAGGACATCGGGGCAGCAAATGAGTCAAACATTGCTTTAGACAGAATAGAATTCTGTAAAGCAACCACAAGCATGTGAAGTTCTTCCGGATATTTTGACAAATCCGATTCAACTTGATAGTTGGAACCCTGGATCTTCAGAATCGGAACACTGATGATTTCATCTGTAGTTGGTGAGGAAGTAGTCGCCATTGAAGACGATTTTGAGTAAAGAACATATGAAGAAGATGAATTGCAAAGAGAATTTTGTGTTTCAGAGAGTTTGATTGCATAAAGTGTTATTGAATTCTGATTTGCCCTTTTATATGTAACCCTAGAATTTTGAATTTGAAGCGGGATACATTAAATGCTTGCTGACGTGGCACCTTGAAAAACGGAATGTACTCATCAAAAAGTAACAATCGTAACTGTCTGTGACAACCCGATATTTCAACTCTTTGTAACGACCAAAATGGGTCAAGTATTGTAACCACTTCTGAATAATAATAATTTACTTTCATAATAAAATGTACAAATAAGTTCTATTTAATTTCCTTCTATGATTAAATGTCTTTGAACCATGATCGTACGTGAAAAAAACGCCTAAATCCGACTTCATATAGCGAAGTTATGATTTTTCCAAGTTCGGCTTAGCAACAGACAACTAAAAACTCGAATCGGAAATCGAGCGACTTTTGGCCGGAATGACCTAAACGAGAATCGAAGGTCTCATCAATGGTATTCCAGCGGTAAAAAGTCTGGCAAAAACCGACATCAGATAAAGAAGTTATGAATTTTCTAAGAAATTCCTTAAACACGATGGATTTTTAATAAATAATAAAAATATAATTTTGGAATTTGCCGACGGAGTCTAAACGAAAGTTGTAGAGCGTAGTGTCACCTACGCGAGAATATAAAGACCATTGAAAACGGAGTTCGTATGAAGAAGATATGAATTTTTGAAGTTTATTAAATAAATTAATTATTTATTTAATTCAAAATTCGGATATTATCCGAAGGGGAGTCAGCATCCTCCTCCGAAGTACGCGCTGTGTACCCCTGTACGCCCCGCATAACCGAGAGGATTGGCCTCTGATCGTCCACGTCGCACTATCCGAAGAGACCGACCCATCCAACCCGTCCGAAGCCCCGACCCGTCCGACCCGACGTCCCATCCGACCCGGCGTCCCATCCGACCCGCGTACCCAGCAACCCGTCCCTTCCGAACCGAGGCAGTCGAGGCTTCGGTCATGCATGACGTACGCGTATGCGTTGCGTACGAGCGTACGCCCCGCGTACCGAGGCAGACCAGCCTTACTATAAATAGGAAGCGAGGGTTTCCAAAGAAAGGGTTCATTTCTCTTCTCTCTCTCTCAACTTTGCCTCGTTTTCCGTGTCCGTTCAAACCCGAAGCTCTGGTCTTTTTGGCTCAAGTCCCGAAGGTCGATTTTACTCCCGAGATTCCCGAGAATCCCGAGGAAAATCCGTTTCCCGAGGCGAAACTCTGCCCGGTTTTCCATCTCGCTATCTCCAAAACTTTCAAGTGAGTTTCATACCCCTTAATCAACCTTTTTAATTATTCTAAATACTTTTATATGCTTTCAAGGGGGGGATTACAAGTAAAACACACGAGTATTATCGTGTGTTACATAAAGAAACTCTTTTATATACTGTTATATATTCAAATCACATGCAATTTATAAACATTTAAAGGAACTTTTATATATATAACATATGTCACAATAGCATTTTACCTTTTAAAATATAATGTTGTTGTAATGCATGTATAAACTAAACTGTTCTTAGATTTTTCTTGTCTATCCTAGACTCTATACCAAAAATCTATACTTTCATAAACAAGTGATTCCTCTTCTCAATATTTCTAAACAAACAAGACACACTTTTTGGAAACTATAATAGGTATAGTTTTACGAACAGATTTCTAACTCTTATGTACTAGAAACACATATTTCAAGAAGTTTACTTTCGTATACAAGAACAAGCGTAACATTTTAACAAGTAGATCTGTTTTTATACCACGGATTTGTGAGACACTAACTTCATGTACGTTCGAGTACACATTTCAAGTCCTGTATTATATACCAGAATCCCTTGGAGGGGGAGCATGGTGTTTGTGTATAGATCTATACGGGCTTGACAACCCGCGCCCTGACTGTTAGCTGCAGTCCACCGTTTGGGGTGACAAACGTCATAACATTCCAACGCCTGAAGAACGTTGTGTATAGGCATTCAGAGTCAATAGTATGGTTATAAAACTCACAAGGGGTATTAAAAATACATTGATTTACAAGGTTTTCAAACTCATTGGTTATTTTACATTTACATACATTTTGGAAACAAACATTGGTCTTGAGTGAAGGCTACTTTTATACTAGTAGAAAATATAGGATTTTCTAAACACAAACAAACAAAGATAAAACATTTCATTTCATTCAAACATTGTCACTTAAATACTTATGAAATTCACCAGCTTAAATGCTGATCTACTCTTTCAAAATTACTTGTATGTCCCAGGAAATCAGTAATTTCAGGTATTCATTTCGCTTTTGATGAAGGGATGCTGAGGCGCCAGTTTAATCTCGTCTTTTGACATCATATTGTAATTGGGTTTTGAACATGTAACTTTTGACAAATGTAAACTTTCAATTATATATATGATGGCTGTATTACTTTCTTTACTATGTATTCATTTGTTACGCTACCACATGAAGTCATCCGCCCCCGAACGTTTCCGCCGTTCAGGTTTGGTGGTGTGACAGATTGGTATCAGAGCCAGGTTTATAGTGAACTATGTATATCGAACCACATAAGATATATAAACTATAAATGCTTAAGGGACTAATACTCTCTGACAAAACAAATTTTCTTTTTACACTTAAACAACATTTCGTTCAACTTAAATTGATAGTTCATTTAAGTACAATTACATGCATACCACAAACTATTTTCATGTTATACAACTATACAAGTATTTAGACAAGTTGACACTACGATTGAGACTCGATATATGTAATCAGATTTTGGACAAATATAACATGATCAACTATATTTGCCCAACATTGGACCAACGTATATCGAGGAATGATCGTAGTAACCAACAAGTCAAAACCTTACCAAACCATTACAAGAATCAAACACAAGAACTTAAATACTATAGGAGTATTTGCTATCTAAACTAGTTTAACTTACATGTTTTACATGTTCCGACTTTATTCAATTCTTATAAACCTATTTCTCGTACAGTCAAATGGCTGGATTTCACCACCCTGGCGACCCTTACTTTCCCAACCAAGGCAACGGAGGATGGATCGAAGATGATCCCGAAGAGGATGAGGAACCCATAGAAGTGGGTGATGACTCCGGTACCGACTCAGAGCTGGAAGTTATCGATCCACCACCCATTCAACCTCCCGTCTTCGTAAGGAACTTTCAAGGACCGACTCCCGTTTGGGGAAGTCACCTCCACCATTGGAGCCAACAGCAAAACCTACGCCCTCCATACGGCATGTGCCGGGACTTCTATGATGTCCGCGGCGGAGGTTCGGCTGATCGAGCACTCCCGGTAATGGAGGGTAAGTTAGCCAATCAGTCCTATCAGTCTGGAGTACAAGCTAGTCGACTCCGGGATATCAACGTGGAAGTGCAGGTTCACACTTCTGACATCCGTAGGCTGGACAAGATGCAAGACAACGCCCAATTCCAAGCTGAAGCGTTTCAAGCGCAAATGATTGCAGCCCTTGCCGAACTAAGGGAACAACAAGCCGCTTTCGTTAGGTGTCTAATGGAGTCAAAGCAATTAGATACGAAGTCAAGCTCCAAGCGCAACCTTCGACGCAAGTAGTGCTTGTCTAGGACTCAAATTCTGTTATAGATTAGGACCTCGGCTAAAAGTCTTTAAATTTCTCGAACTTTGTAATCGGAGACCCCTAAAAGGGGTCAAGTTTTCATGATCGTTGTAACAACTTTTATATTAATATAAGTGGCACTATTACTACTATGTTAAGTATTTCGTTCGAACCTTGAATGGTCTTTGTGAACCCAAATACTTGTTTCATACCTTCAGTCTTACAAATAACTTTCATTCTTCTATTTTAAGACTCATACTATCATCTGTTGTTGAACTATAGCGATTCAGTTCATGAGACACATACATTTTCCATTCTATGAAATTCTTATCCTTGTCTTTTCAATCTATAGTTGAAGGATGCCTCCGCGTAGGAACCCAAGGCGAAACAACGGTGAGGAAGCACCTATACCACCACCACCTCCACCACCCCAATTTGATGCTGTAATGTTTCAAGCAGCAGTCACCGCAGCGGTGGCAGCTGCCATGTCACAGATCAATAACTCAAGTGCTAATGGCTCGGGATCTGGCACACACCCATCCAACCATGGCGAGAGTCATGGACCACCTCGAGAATGCACCTATAAGGACTTCACTAATGCCAAGCCCCGGATGTTTTATGGTACTGGTGGTGTGATGGCCCTAAGGCAGTGGATTGAAAGGACGGAGGCAGTCTTTGAAATATGCTCCTGCCCCGAGCACAGCAAGGTCAAATTTGCAACTTTCACCCTTCTCGATAAAGCTTTAACTTGGTGGAATGGCCACGTTAAAATACTTACCCTAATCGTGGCAAACTCCATAAGCTGGGAGAGCTTGAAGGCCATGATGATGAGGGAATATTGCCCACGGGGAGAAATTCAAAAGCTTGAACACGAGCTATGGACTCTCGGAATGGTGGGTACCGACATCACTACTTATACCAACAGATTCTGCGAACTGGCAATCCTTTGTCCAGATATGATTGCTCCCGAGAGCAAGAAGATAGAAAGGTACATCTGGAGACTGACGCCCCAAATGCGATCAAGCGTGTTAGCTTCTAAACCTGACACCTTTGAAAGTGCTAAGGAACTGGCACAATCTCTGATCGACTACGGAGGTCATCAGAACTCAACCACTTCTGCACCAGCACCACAGAAAGGAAACAACAACAACAATGGCAGGAAGAGAGCGTGGATTAAAGGGAAGGGTGGGTCTTCCCAAGAATCCGCAAAGAAACAACTGGTGTCAGTAAATGTTTTTGTACCTGCTACAGCCCCTACAAATACCTACCCAACAAAGCCTTATATAGGCAACCTCCCAAAATGCACCAAATGCAATTACCACCACCATGGACCTTGTCGAGATATGCAGTGCGCCAACTGCAGCAGGAAAGGACACACAACCCGTTTCTGCAAGGAACCCGCAAAGCCGATCACTCAAGTTCCCGGTGCGGGTGTAGGGCAGGCTTGCTACGGTTGTGGCGAGGTGGGCCACTACAAGAGAAACTGTCCTAAGGCAGCAGGCACCGGAGGTGTGGGACGAGTTTTGGCAATAGGCCACGACGAAGCTGTAGCTGACCCAACTATAGTTGCTGGTACGTTCCTTCTCGATAATTCATACGCATGCATATTATTCGATAGTGGAGCGGAGAGAAGCTTCGTGAGTCAAAACTTTATTCATTTACTTAAACCTAAACCTATCAAGTTAGAAAAATCATTCACTGTAGAGATGGCCAATGGAAAAACCGAAAACACAAATTGCATATACATGGGCTGTACGTTAACATTAGACGGCCATTCTTTCCCAATCAATCTCATGCCAGTTCAAATTAAAAGTTTCGACGTCATAGTCGGCATGGATTGGTTGAGTCTTCTTCGCGCCGACATCATGTGCTTTAAGAAAGCAGTCCATCTTAACCTCCCTAACAACGAAACATTAGTTATCTACGGCGACAAATCTAGTGCAAACCTTCGCATCATTTCGTGCATCCAAGCTCGAAAGTGCTTGCGGAAGGATTTTCGAGCATTCCTAGCACACATCGTCGATACAAGTCAAGAACTGAAGGACATCAAGAGCGTCTCAGTAGTACGCGACTTTCCCGATATCTTTCCAGAAGAACTACCAGGATTACCACCGCAACGTCAAGTCGAGTTCAGAATCGACTTAATTCCAGGAGCTACCCAGTAGCAAAGTCGCCTTATCGTCTTGCACCAGCAGAGATGCAGGAACTTTCCAGTCAGCTTAATGAACTCCTTCACAAAGGATTCATAAGACCAAGTTTCTCACCTTGGGGAGCACCGGTCTTGTTTGTAAAGAAGAAAGACGGATCGTTCCGCATGTGCATCGACTACAGAGAGCTGAACAAACTTACTGTCAAGAACCGCTATCCTCTACCCCGTATTGACGACCTATTCGATCAACTTCAAGGGGCGAACTACTTCTCCAAAATAGACCTGCGATCCGGATATCACCAATTACGAGTTCTAGAGGGGGACATTCCAAAGACAGCCTTCCGAACTCGTTATGGACACTATGAATTCGTGGTGATGCCATTCGGATTAACCAATGCACCAGCAGTATTTATGGACCTAATGAATAGGGTATGCCGCCCTTACTTGGATCAGTTCGTCATCGTCTTTATCGATGATATACTTATCTACTCTCGAAGTGAGGAAGAGCATAGTCAACACCTACGAAAAGTCCTAGAAACACTGCGAACGGAGAAACTCTATGCGAAGTTCTCTAAATGCGAATTTTGGATTCGAAGAGTCGAATTTTTAGGTCACGTTGTTAGCGAGGAAGGTATACACGTGGACCCCTCCAAAATTAATGCTATTGAGAACTGGTCGGCACCAAGGACACCTACAGAAATTCGTCAATTTCTAGGTCTAGCTGGCTACTATCGCAGATTCATAAAGAACTTTTCGAGCATTGCGAAACCTCTTACTTCATTAACCCAGAAAGGTGTGGCCTTTGACTGGGAAGCGAAACAAGAGAAGGCATTCCAGACACTAAAGCAGGCCTTGTGCACCGCACCGATACTATCCCTCCCCGAAGGGATAGAAAACTTCGTAGTGTATTGCGATGCTTCAAATCAAGGACTTGGTTGTGTTCTTATGCAGAGAGGGAAGGTTATCGCTTATGCCTCCCGACAGCTTAAGACACACGAAGTGAACTATACGACACACGATCTCGAGTTAGGAGCAGTGGTATTTGCTCTGAAGATCTGGAGGCACTACTTATACGGAACAAAGAGTACTATTTTCACCGATCACAAGAGCCTTCAACACATTTTCGATCAGAAGGAACTCAACATGCGCCAACGACGATGGGTCGAATTACTAAATGACTACGAATGCGAAATTCGTTATTATCCTGGAAAGGCCAACGTAGTAGCCGACGCCCTCAATCGAAAGGAATACACTGGTCGGAGGGTCAAATCTCTGACCATGACTATCCATTCCCACTTATCCACACAAATTAAGGAAGCACAAATGGAAGCTTTGCAACCTGAAAATGTGGCGGGTGAATCCCTGCGAGGAATGGAGAAGAATTTAGAAGTCAAGGGTGGCGGAGCCTACTATCTCATGGACCGAATCTGGACCCCAAATCATGGTGGTTTCAGAAACATAGTCATGACCGAGGCTCACAACTCAAGATATTCCGTTCACCCGGGTTCAGATAAAATGTATCTGGATCTTAAGAATCTGTACTGGTGGCCTAACATGAAAGCAGAAATTGCTACCTTCGTGAGTAAATGTCTTACTTGCGCTAAGGTTAAGGTCGAGTATCAGAAACCGTCAGGACTACTACAAAAACCAGAGATACCGGAATGGAAATGGGAGCGGATTACTATGGACTTCATAACCAAGTTACCCAAGACGACCAGTGGACTCGATACCATATGGGTCATTGTCGACAGATTGACCAAATCCGCACATTTCCTACCCATCAAGGAGACTGACAAAATGGAGAAGCTTACAAGAACTTACTTAAGGGAAGTAGTGCGACTGCATGGTGTTTCGATATCCATTATCTCCGATCGAGATAGTAGATTCACTTCAAGGTTCTGGCAGTCACTACAAAGTTCCCTGGGAACTAGACTGGACATGAGTACAGCCTACCACCCACAGACAGACGAACAAAGTGAGAGAACAATACAAACTTTAGAAGACATGCTGAGAGCCTGCGTAATTGACTTTGGAAAGGCATGGGATATTTATTTACCCCTTGTCGAATTTTCATACAACAATAGTTATCATACAAGCATAAAGGCTGCTCCGTTTGAAGCCCTCTATGGTCGAAAGTGCAGATCCCCTTTGTGCTGGACTGAAGTTGGCGATACCCAGTTAGCTAGAGGAAGAGTTCCTGAAAGCACTCTCACAGGTCCGGAGATCATACGTGAAACAACGGAGAAGATCGTTCAGATTCGTGAACGATTGAAAGCCTCAAGGGACCGACAGAAAAGCTACGCTGACCAAAGGAGGAAACCTTTGGAATTCCAGGTAGGAGACCACGTCTTATTAAAGGTCTCACCGTGGAAGGGTTTAATACGATTTGGAAAGCATGGGAAACTAAATCCAAGATACATAGGGCCTTTCGAGATTCTTGCCAGAATCGGCCCTGTGGCTTACAAGCTTAACCTACCGCGCAAACTTAGTAACATCCATCCAACCTTCCACGTCTCAAACTTGAAAAAGTGTATGTCCGACGAGACTCTTGTTATTCCACTCGACGAGATCGAGATCAACGAGAGCCTCAACTTTGTGGAAGAACCAGTAGAGATCATGGACCGAGAGGTCAAACAAACAAAACAAAGTCGCATACCCATCGTGAAGGTTCGCTGGAACGCCAAGCGGGGACCCGAATTCACATGGGAACGCGAAGATCAGATGAAACAAAAGTACCCTCATCTCTTTCATGTTCACTAGTATCTTTACTACTTTAAATTTCGGGACGAAATTCTCTCTAACGGGGGGATGATGTGACAACCCGATATTTCAACTCTTTGTAACGACCAAAATGGGTCAAGTATTGTAACCACTTCTGAATAATAATAATTTACTTTCATAATAAAATGTACAAATAAGTTCTATTTAATTTCCTTCTATGATTAAATGTCTTTGAACCATGATCGTACGTGAAAAGAACGCCCAAATCCGACTTCATATAGCGAAGTAATGATTTTTCCATGTTCGGCTTAACAACAGACAACTAAAAACTCGAATCGGAAATCGAGCGACTTTTGGCCGGAATGACCTAAACGAGAATCGAAGGTCTCATCAATGGTATTCCAGCGGTAAAAAGTCTGGCAAAAACCGACATCAGATAAAGAATGTTATGAATTTTCTAAGAAATTCCTTAAACACGATGGATTTTTAATAAATAATAAAAATATAATTTTGGAATTTGCCGACGGAGTCTAAACGAAAGTTGTAGAGCGTAGTGTCACCTACGCGAGGATATAAAGACCATCGAAAACGGAGTTCGTATGAAGAAGATATGAATTTTTGAAGTTTATTAAATAAATTAATTATTTATTTAATTCAAAATTCGGATATTATCCGAAGGGGAGTCAGCATCCTCCTCCGAAGTACGCGCTGCGTACCCCTGTACGCCCCGCGTAACCGAGAGGATTGGCCTCTGATCGTCCACGTCGCACTATCCGAAGAGACCGACCCATCCGACCCGACCCGTCCGACCCGTCCGACCCGACGTCCCATCCGACCCGGCGTCCCATCCGACCCGCGTACCCAGCAACCCGTCCCTTTCGAACCGAGGTAGTCGAGCCTTTGGTCATGCATGACGTACGCGTATGCGCTGAGTACGAGCATACGCCCCGCGTACCGAGGCAGACCAGCCTTACTATAAATAGGAAGCGAGGGTTTCCAAAGAAAGGGTTCATTTCTCTTCTCTCTCTCTCTCAACTCTGCCTCGTTTTCCGTGTCCGTTCAAACCCGAAGCTCTGGTCTTTTTGGCTCAAGTCCCGAAGGTCGATTTTACTCCCGAGATTCCCGAGAATCCCGAGGAAAATCCGTTTCCCGAGGCGAAACTCTGCCCGGTTTTCCATCTCGCTATCTCCAAAACTTTCAAGTGAGTTTCATACCCCTTAATCAACCTTTTTAATTATTCTAAATACTTTTATATGCTTTCAAGGGGGGTGGGGGGATTACAAGTAAAACACACGAGTATTATCGTGTGTTACATAAAGAAACTCTTTTATATATTGTTATATATTCAAATCACATGCGATTTATAAACATTTAAAGGAACTTTTATATATATAACATATGTCACAATAGCATTTTACCTTTTAAAATATAATGTTGTTGTAATGCATGTATAAACTAAACTGTTCTTAGATTTTTCTTGTCTATCCTAGACTCTATACCAAAAATCTATACTTTCATAAACAAGTGATTCCTCTTCTCAATATTTCTAATCAAACAAGACACACTTTTTGGAAACTATAATAGGTATAATTTTACGAACAGATTTCTAACTCTTATGTACTAGAAACACATATTTCAAGAAGTTTACTTTCGTATACAAGAACAAGCGTAAAATTTTAACAAGTAGATCTGTTTTTATACCACGGATTTGTGAGACACTAACTTCATGTACGTTCGAGTACACATTTCAAGTCTTGTATTATATACCAGAATCCCTTGGAGGGGGAGCATGGTGTTTGTGTATAGATCTATACGGGCTTGACAACCCGCGCCCTGACTGTTAGCTGCAGTCCACCGTTTGGGGTGACAAACGTCATAACATTCCAACGCCTGAAGAACGTTGTGTATAGGCATTCAGAGTCAATAGTATGGTTATAAAACTCACAAGGGGTATTAAAAATACATTGATTTACAAGGTTTTCAAACTCATTGGTTATTTTACATTTACATACATTTTGGAAACAAACATTGGTCTTGAGTGAAGGCTACTTTTATACTAGTAGAAAATATAGGATTTTCTAAACACAAACAAACAAAGATAAAAACATTTCATTTCATTCAAACATTGTCACTTAAATACTTATGAAATTCACCAGCTTAAATGCTGATCTACTCTTTCAAAATTACTTGTATGTCCCAGGAAATCAGTAATTTCAGGTATTCATTTCGCTTTTGATGAAGGGATGCTGCGGCGCCAGTTTAATCTCGTCTTTTGACATCATATTGTAATTGGGTTTTGAACATGTAACTTTTGACAAATTTAAACTTTCAATTATATATATGATGGTTGTATTACTTTCTTTACTATGTATTCATTTGTTACGCTACCACATGAAGTCATCCGCCCCCGAACGTTTCCGACGTTCAGGTTTGGGGGTGTGACACTGTCAACACGCCTTACACGCTTATCATACACCATGCGTCATCAAGAGATAGGACTGTTTGGTATTCCCCAAAAGAATTGTAACCGTCAGATGCCTTCGGAATAGAGGTTAGGCTCTTTCACTTTGAGGTTTAAAAAGCGAAGTCATTTGCCAGAATTTCGAAATCGTCATTTTAAGTTGGTGTTACTCAAACCTCAAGGATTTCGTGTGTGCTGTGTTCCAAAAGAAATTAGATGAGAAACAAGGAAAAAAAACTTTTGAAAACTTGTGATGTCAACAATTTCTTTTGACACAAAAACAATATTATCGCAGGCAAAGATATCTTCGAAAATTATCAAGAGAGATAATTAATAGCTTGTTTGGTTTCCCGTGAATTACAATCGATAACTTGTAAAGAAGTTTCGAAGGGTTTCTTTTATAGGTCAAATGGGTGGCTTCAAAAATTTCGTTACATATCAACCTTAAAATAAGGTGACAAATTGTAAACAAAATTAGTTGTATAACCAATTTAGTTAGTGACAACTTGGTTGTGAATGATATTCAAAGTAACTAGAATTTTGAAAATATACTCACACAGAAATCATATTCATAAAAACATTTATGCTGGATCTTGTTGGGAACAAACATCGTAGTTTTCGAATGTTTGATTAAGATCACTCAAAAGAAATGAATAGGATTTGGAGTATAAAAGGTACTGAAGCAAAAGCTTCATAAGATCTGGAACATGGTTCCCCGTCAATTCCTTAAGGTTTATGATATTTTGGGTTTCACTTCTATCACGGACTCATGATATTAGATCATAAACACAGATTTGTAATTTGTCTAGGTTTTGATTGGTTTGATCAAAAACCTCAAGGACAAATTGCTTCGAATATTTGGAATGTAAGAATTGTTTGGTTTAAAAAGATTGGATAAGAATCGAATGGTACCTCTGTTATTTTGGACAAAACATAAAACTGTTAACTCATTTGAGAAGAGTAAGGTAGCTCTTGTTGATTTATGCAAATACAAGCCTTGTTGGGAAGAAATTTTCATGAGATAATTTCATCAAGGCTTTCATTTCCCATACATAGAATCATACGAGGCTTGAGACAACATGTAGCAGCATGCTTCTAGGGACATCCTAACTAATCCAAAATGTATCGAGATCATACCTTTCCTTCAAATCCAAATGCATTAATCCTTCGTATTTGAAACTTGACAAGACTCACAATACACATGTTAAAACTAAACAACATGAAAAATATTTTTGGTATTTTTGTAATTTTTCAAAAAAAATTAAGGACAAACTGAAACAAAATCTTTTTGGATTTTTAATTTTTCAATAAAAGAAAATATTTTTGTTTTTTCAGGTTTTTCATAAAAAAAAATTAAACGAACTACAAATCTAACCTTAGTTGAAATGTGTACAAATACGAAACATTTGAACCGTTGACTTGAATAGTAACCTATGATTATTTATTTCAAAAACTTCCGAATGCAAAGCGTTGACCATGAACAGTAACCACTGAACACTGAATCATCCTGTTCATCCGTACTCCAAATGATTCAGACCCATCACTCTTCGCTTTTATCAGTTTGAAGAGAATTTCCATCAATCATTCCCAATCCATCTAAGATCCGAAGAAACGATTTTTCATCCAAAGCCTTTGTAAAAATATCTGCCAATTGTTCCGTTGTTTTTACAAAATGAACTTCAATATTTCCTTCTTCAACATGATCTTTGATGAAATGACATCGAAGAGCAATGTGCTTGGTCTTCGAATGCTGCACAGGATTATGACAAATTCTTATTGCACTTTGTGAATCACAATATCAAGGAATCTTTTTCATATTAATTGCATAATCTCTTAATTGACTTTGAATCCAAATTATTTGTGATGTACACGCAGCTGCCGCAACATATTCAGCTTCAGCGGTTGATATTGACACACATGTTTGCTTCTTCGATTGCCAGCTGACCAACTTTCCATCTAGCAATTGACACCCACCAGTTGTGCTTTTACGATCAAGATTGCATCCTCCAAGATCCGCATCCGAATAATCTTGTACAAAGAACCCTGTTTTCGAAGGATACCACAATCCTAACGAAGTAGTGCCTTTCAAATATCGAAAAATATTCTTTACTGCTGTGAGATGTGGTTCACGTGGATTTGATTGATACCTTGCACAATTACAAACAGAATACATAATATTAGGTCTACTTGTAGTTAAATACAGTAAAGACCCAATCATGCTTCGATACAAAGTAATATCAACAGCAGATTTATCTAACGAAGGAGTTAGCTTTATGCCCGTTGCCATTGGTATTTGTAACCTTGTGCTATTCGTCATGCCAAACTTTTCCAATAAATTCTTCGTATATTTCTCTTGATTAATGAAGATGCCTTCCCTGTTTTGACGAATATTCAAACCCAAAAAGTTATTAATTTTACCCATCATACTCATTTCAAATTTGCTTTTCATCAGATCTTCGAATTCTTTAGATAAAGCAGGGTCAGTTGAGCCAAAAATTATATCATCAACATAAATTTGAACAAGCATCAGATGATTTCCAATTTTCTTTCGAAATAAAGTAGCATCAATTGAGCCTTGTTTAAATTTAGATTGTTTCAAAAATGATGTTAGAGTTGCATAACATGCTCTTGGTGCTTGTTTTAACCCATATACAGCTTTATCTAAAATATAAACATGATCTGGATGCTCTGTGTTTATAAAACCTGGAGGTTGTTCAACATATACCGTTTCTTCGAGTTCTCCATTTAAGAATGCACATTTGACATCCATTTGAAAGACATCAAAAGCTTTATGAGCTGCAAAAGCCAGAAAAATACGAACTGCCTCGAGTCTTGCAACAAGGGCAAATGTTTCTTCGTAATCAATTCCTTCTTGTTGATAATATCCTTTAACAACAAGTCTAGCTTTATTTCGAATAATGTTTCCATCTTTATCAATTTTGTTTTTATAAATCCATTTGAGTCCAACAACTGACACATCAACAGGTTTTGGAATTAATCTCCAAACCTTGTTTCTTTCAAATCCAGACAATTCAGCTTGCATAGCAACAACCCAATCAGAGTGTTCCAATGCAACCTTAACTGTCTTTGGTTCGATTTTGGAAATAAAAACATTAAACATGCATAACTCTTGACGATTATTCAGGACCTCATTTCGTGCATGAAGTTGTGCTCTTGTCATTATTCCTGCTTGTGGATCACCAAGAATTTGATCTTTTGGATGATTTCTTGTCCATTTATCCAATGGTGGATAATTAGGATCAAAATCCAACAGTGCATATTCGAACATAACATCTGTTTCTGATCCATTTATGGAAATTGAATCATCAGCATCATCAAAAATGTTCTTCTTCAAGAATTGGATCATTCTCTAGTATGGGCTCCCCCTCGATGATTGACTTCGTTTCGATATTTTGCTCTGGTTCACTGATCGGCTCTTCTTCATGAATTTGCTCCTCTTCGACATTAACATTTGTTGACATGTTATCTTTTTCACTATAACGCTCCCCCTCAACAAAAGTATTTGAATCCAAGTGCTCCCCCTCCACTGGATCATCAGCTTGTTCATTTGGATTTAGATTCAAATTCGAATTTGAATCATTATTATACTTCGAATTTTTTGATGTTTGATTATCAGTTGCATTTCTTTCTGCATCAATTGCTTGATCTGAAATACCAAAAATCGAATCATAATCAACATCATCCATTTCAATTGAATCATCTATATTTGAAGAATTTTGCAAAATAGGATAATTCACAAATTTATGATTAGACTTTTTAATGTAATGATCATCAAATGTCAAATTAAAAGTTTCTTCCACTTTGCGAGTTCGCTTATTTAACACTCTATAAGCAACTGAATTGTGTGAATATCCCAAGAAAATTCCTTCATATGCTTTTGTTTGAAACTTCGAAAGATTATCCTTAAGATTCATTATGAAACACCTGCATCCAAAAACATGAAAAAATTTGACATTAGGTTTTCGATTGTTGATGATTTCAAAAGGAGTAACATTAAACCGTCTATGAATGAGTGATCGATTTTGAGTAAAACAAGCAGTTGAAACAGCTTTAGCCCAAACATATTGAGGTAAATTCGAATAAGCCAACATTGTTCTTGCAGCTTTACAAAATGATCAATTTCTTCTCTCAACTACACCATTTTGTTGTGGTGTATAAGGAGATGAAACATTATGCGAAATTCCTTTTTCCACCAGAAATGAGTCGAAGACATGTTATTGAATTCTGTTCCATGATCACTTTTAATTTTTTGAACTGTCTTCTTCAATGAAACTTCCATCTTTTTGATAAAATCAATCATCATTTGTGGAACTTCGGATTTTAACCTGAGAAAATAAACCCACGTGAATCTTGAAAAATCATATACTATTACCAAAATGTACCTTTTCTTGTTAAGAGTAGCAACTGTTGAAGGACCACATAAATCAATATGCAAAAGTTCGAGAGGTTCAACAATCTTCGAATCTATTGTGATAGGATGACCTTGTTTGTGTTGTTTTCCTACTTCACAAGCTGCACACAAACTGTCATTATCATATTTAAGAATGGGTAAACCTCTTACCATATCTTGTATGGCAAGTTTGTTGATGTTTCTAAAGTTGAGATGTGATAATCTCCTGTGCCATAACCAGCTAACATCAGCAGCACCCTTCGAAAGTAGACACACAGCAGGTTTGCCTATAATGGGAACAATATCCAATGTACACATATCACCTTTTCTTTTTGATTTAAGTAAAACTTCCTTTGTGTTAACATTTTAAATGACACTTCCTTCTTCATTAAAAATAACTTGATTGCCAGTGCCCACAACAAGTTGTGAAACACTTATCAAGTTGTGTTGTAAACCTTCAACAAATGCAACTCTGTTGATAGTGAAATTTCCGTTTGTTATCTTCCCATAACCCTTGACTTTGCATTTGTGATTATTACCAAACTTAACCACTCCTCCATTTTCTAAGCTTCAAAAATCACGCAAGTTTTCCTTCTTCCCAGTCATGTGACGTGAGCAACCGCTATCAATATACCACTTGTTATCATATTGCTCGTCACAAAGTACCTGCGATCATTGGAAAAATTTAGGTACCCAAGCTTTGTTGGGTCCATTCATATTAGGTTTGTGATTCAATTGTAAAGTACAACCATTAACCCAATCACATACTTTGATTTTGAAACTGTCAATAAATCTAACATTTTCATTCAAAGGGTCAGATATATGAGTTTTTATTATTTTCAAATTTTCACTAATTTCACCCTTCCTATCTTGAGTTTGTGATTTTTCACTTTTTGCTCTTGTGACCGGCTGCCAAACTTTAACTGATTTATTTGACTCTTTGGATGATGAACTACCATTCGTTGAAGGATTAGCATATTTTTCATACGCCTCATGTATCTGTTCTTTCGAAAACTTACTTGATTGGTATATCTTTCCTTTTCCTTCCAACCAATGATCAATATTTCTCTTTGTTGTTATTCCCATTGCATATGAGACCTTGTCAACTTGTTTCTTCAAAGGATTATAACATTTTGCTGAATTCGGAACATAATCAACTTTTGGTTTTGAAAGATATGATTCATGATAAGATGTCTTGTTTTGAAACGTTGAAGTTTGTTTTCCAACCTTTTTCTGAAAAAAATTTCTTGGTATTGTAGATTTTATTTCATTTGAAACATTTGAATTTTTATTTGAAAACGAAGCACTTTTCTTTTCAAAAATTTGAGACTTTGATTTTTCTTTAAAAACTTTTCTTCTTTTTGAAAAATTTGTTGATCTCATTTTTGATGTTTCAACAATTTGCCAAAAATTTGTTTTTCTTGCTTGACGTTTCGAAATATTATTTTCCTTTGAAAAATTTTCAACTTGAGCTTTACATTCTTTTGAAATTAATTTTATTGCTTTGTTAATTGTTTTAACATCAGTTTTAACACCTTCGTGCTTTGTAAACACATTTGCATTTGGGACAACTTCCTTCTTTTCAACTTTTGACTTTTCAATCCATACTCTTTTTGGTTTTTGATGTTGAAATTTATATGAATTCTTTGTAAGATTATTTTCAACTGTACTTTGATTTGAAAAGAATCCTTCATTTGATGTTTGCATATTGTCTTCCTCAACCATCTTTTTGAATTCAGGCTTTATCTTTTCAACATTACCTATTGTTATGAAGACTTGATTTGGGAACACAATATCATCAGTGCATTTGAATATTGGATAAACGACAGTATTCGATTCAAGATAATGAGCACCTTTTTCACTAAGAATTTTCTCAAATTCTTGTGTATCCAAATAGACTTGATCAACAATCACTTGAGGAATTTCAATTTCTTTCGACATTTGAATTGACTTTGAATTTGTATTTTCTTCCTCATTGTCACTATCATCCGTTTGACTCTCATGTATTTCCACATATTCCATATAACAAACTTTCGAAGTTGAGGGTTTATCAGTTTCAATTTTCATTAATAAATCGTCACATTTTTCTTTCCCTTTAAATGAATTTGCTACATTTATGACAGACAATTGAGAACAATCTACATCTTCTAAATCACTAATTTCACTAATATTATCAGAATTATCTTCAATATCAGCAATATTAGTTTCACAATTGGATGTAGAATTCTCAGTCTTTCTCAAAATTCGAAGTTGTTCTGATTTAGATAAGGTCTCATTTACAATTTTTACTAAATCATTAGCATCAAGATAATCTTCGACTTTAGCAATTCTATATCTAAACCTATCATCTGGAACTTTGTTAAAATCAAAAATTTCTTTTTCACAATCATATGAAATACCTATCAACCTTAGCTCTATCATATGCTAAAAATGGTAGTAATTTTCTATGTTGTTCCTTACTAATTTAACACGAATGATGTAACTCAGTTAATTTTCCATACAATCTCTTTGCAGAATTACAGAAAATATTTCTTTGTGCTAACAACAAGTTTATTTCTTTTGCTAATTTTTCTCTATCCAACATTTTTCTCGTCTCTAGTAATTGATCACTTAACTTTTTCGCTTCATTGCTAGCAGACACAACGATTGAATCAAAGTAAGTAACAGTTTCATCAAAAGATACTAACTCAAAATTATATGCAAAAACTGGAATGTTAAAAGATTCAAGAATGTTACATACCTTGGTAGTCATGGGCGATCTGTCAGTAGACTTTGAAACGAAGCATTGCCCACACACTTCGTCAGTCTTTTCATCATCTGAATCTTCTTCCATCTTTGCATACATAGCTCCATGAGTTGGATTTTTCATCTCTTCATCATCTGAACCCGAAGACCATATTTGATATGTTCCATCTGATTCATTTTCTCCATGAGCCACCAATGACAAATTCTTTACTTTCTTCTTTACTTCTTCAAGTTTCTCAGTGTAGTAAGCTTCATCCTTTGTTTTATTTTTCTTTTCCTCTTTCTTCCTCAACAAACAATCTACTACTAAATGATTTGCTCCATAGCAATAATGGCAATTAATTCCTGTATCACCTTTCAATAACATCTTCATTTGCTCCATCTCATTCTTTGAATCTGTCTTCATTTCTTTCTTCTTTTCATCCAGTTGTTTTTGTTCTCAAAACTACCCTTCGAATCTGATGACTTCTTTGGATTAAAAGGTTTCTTAAAAAATTTCTTTACTCTATTGTTTGAGTAAAATGCAACAGCTTCATCATCAGAATTCATCAAAAAACCTTCTTCTTCATCAGACTATGATTTTTTATTCTCTCTTTCTGAAACCTTCGAAACTAGAGCCAAAGGACCACCAAGACTTGCTATAGCTTCTTCAGCTATTTCCGTAACTTCATTTTCATGAGATTTTAATTGATTGCACAAGTCATTCAAAGTCGAAGTATCAAAACTCTGTTGATTTTTCACCATCATACTCACACTTCTCCACTCCTTTCGAAGTCCCATTACAAATATCAAATTGTACTCCATTGGTGACCTTATTATACTATAACGATTACAACGATATATTAACTCGTTGAACCTATCATAGTATGCTTCAATAGACTGATTTTCTTTTTGTCTGAAATCTTTGAGTTCCACCAGGCATTGTTTCACAGATGTGATCTTCATCTTTTCACTCCCTTGAAATTTGTCTTTGACATTGTTCCAGATTTCTTTAGCTGTTTTGCATGTTCTGACATAATTGTACACAACAGGAGGCAACGCACCTCTTAATTCCCTCATGCATTTCTTCTCCAGTTGTTTTAAACGTTCGGTTTGATTATCAACTTCCAAACTGCTTGAAGACATACCGATTGGCTGAACTTGTGCAGGTTGATTGATTTCTCCTGAGATGCATTTCCATAATTCTTCATCCAATCCGTTCAAGTAATCTTCCATACGATCTACCCACTGATCATGATATTCTGGAATAAGCATTGGAATTTTTGTGGATGATCCAAGCAAATGAGAAAATGATGTCATTGAATTCAGATTGAATGATGCCATTGTTGTACGGACAAAAACTTCAAGATGATACTAAACTTTTGAGAAATTTGATATCAAATTGTATAATTCAAATCAGAATTACACAACGAACACTCGATTAACAAATATTTTCGTAGGATCAAATCCTAGATTGAGATCAAGCAGAATTTTTCAATTTCAAAAAGGACGGAAACTTTTCGAATCAAACAGTAGATTCAAAAACCTTTTTGATCGTATGAAAATCAGATCACAGAAAGGATTCCTGCTCTGATACCAATTGATGAGATTTGCAATCGAGTTTAAGATCAATTCAATTAAGTATTCAGAAAGAAGAAAAACGATGAACACGAGAGTAAATATAATATTTGTTCAGCTCATATTATGCTTTCAATTTTACAGAGTACAAAGGAATTCTCTGTAAAAAGTGTGTGAAAAGTTGTTTTCTCACTTAGTACAGACCTCTATTTATAGGAGTACAAAAGCATAACAATATACTAAGGACTAGACATTAAGACAATTCATTAAAATGCCTTAGTAAATATAACATTACATCCGAAGACCTTTCTTACGAAGACTAAAGATCCTTCGTAACAACATAACTAACACGTCGACTTATTACAACATTTATACCCTAACAGAAGTTTATCTATAACTTTTATCCTAAGAAGGTAAAAGCAATATCTCGGCCGCTCGATGATTTGATTTGACTTATGTGTCGGGCCCGGTCAGAACTGAATTGATGTGCTCGATTAAGTTCTATGTCGAATAAATCAGAGATCGAGAAACCTAAATGCTTGACTAATTATTCCATAGAATTGTCAGCATGATATCTAACAGAGGACTGTACGATCCGTTATCTAAAGGACAATATTGATTAGATTAGAGTTTGACAGCGTCTTTGAGAGCTATGATTGCAAATCGAGTTTGACAGCGTCTTTTAGGCAAGTATTTGACCCGGTTGTGCATGGTCCTTTTGAGTTGCCTTCACCATAGCAACTTGATAGGATGATTTATTAAGAGAGAATAAATATTATTAATATATTATGAGAATAATATAAAGAATAATAATATTGTTATTTGATTAATATAAGTCATAGAATTAATTTGGTGACTTAAAGAGATTAATTAAATAAGAGGGTATAAACTGTCAATTGTTTGATAGTTAAACGTTAGACTGTAAATCCATATTAGATAGATGGTGGACGGATTCTAGAAGCTATGGATAGCTTAAAATCGTCCAAGGCTATCTAAGGAATGGATTTGGATTGCTTTAAGAGAAGATTATCCAACTAGGGTTTAAGTTGTAACCCTTAAGGAGTCTACATGTATAAATAGACCCTATGGCAAAGGGAAATCGGCACTTCATCTAAATTAGAGAACCCCTGGCCGAATTCCCTCCCCTCTCCTCTCTCCCAAATCATCCTCTTTGCTATTTGGTGTTTGTAAGCCATTAGAGGAGTGACAATTGTGACTCTAGAGCTCCAAGAGAACAAGATCAAACAAGAGATTCAAAGGTATGATTCTAGATCTGATTTAGTATTGTTATCAAAGCATGTTTAATTAGAAAGCCTAGATCCAAGCATTAGGGTTTTGCATGCGCACATAGGAAAGTTCTTATGGCTAAAACCCATCAGTATTTTTAGTGATTCGAGATTTGATTGTACTTCCTGATCAGTTGATCACATTTGTTGATCTGCTCTCCCATTGGTTTGGCAGCGAAGCACTTGTCTTCTTTTTCCTTTGCTTCCTCACTTTTGCCCTCGGTTGTATAGCCTCTCAATCTTGACAATGCAGCAGTCACCATAAGACATCATTTTGCAAACTCTGATTTTCCTTCTTTCGCCACAAAAGCCCTTCCATGCGTGGGCTTACGCACTTCTTCATATTCAAAGTCTATAGACTGGACTTCTACGCCTTCAAACTCATCATAAACAATGTTTTCCTGCACAACTAAAGCATTCATTGTATTGTTAGTAGCCTTTTCTTCTTGATCTATTCTAGCTTACGCAAGTGGTAAGCGTCTTCATTTTCATCCTCATTCTTTTCTGACTGCTTCCTTAAAACACAATATTTGGCAAAATGATTTTTTCCCCGACAAAAATGACAATCAAATCCCGAGTCACCAACTAACTTGCTCTCGTTCTTCACTATTTCTTGTTGAGGAGCGATTTTAGTTTCCTCTTTCGCTTTTTCTGAACTGTAGCTCCCTTTCCAGTTTCGGTTCTTAGAGGTAGGAACTTTTTGCGAGCAAACTTTTTGGGATTAGAAACCATCAATGCATATTCTTCATTTTTTAGATCACATTCAAAAAGATCCAACTCTTCTTCTTCGTCAGCCACACTCTTGCCCTTTGAGACAAGAGCCAACGATCCCATACTGGCAACCACATTCGGTTCCTTGGTCACAATGATTTCGTGTGATTTGAGTATTCCGACAAGTTTCGCTAACGAATAGGATTTGAACTATTCATGGGCTTTTACAGTCGAAACCACCGCCATCCATTCAGCCATTCGGGTCTCAGGCCATTCATAAAGGTGACCTTCTGCTCAATGACCTCTCTGTCAATTCCATGTTTGATCATCTTGCTGAGGAGATGATTGAAAAAATCAAACGTCTGAATGAGTTTTTCTTCTGGCTTCTGCTTGAAATCACCGAACTTTGAGAGCAATGGAGTTTGTATCAAGTGTTCCAAGTCCACATCTGTTGAATATAGCTCCTTAAGCCTATCCCAGATTTGTTTTGCTGTTTTGCATGTACTGACCATACGAAACGTATCACATTGTAAGGCAAATCTAATCATCCTCCTAGATTTCATGTTGCTCATAAGTTTGTCCTTCTCGTCTTGAGGAACTTTTAAACATCAATCATAAGTTGATTGTATTCCTTTTGCGTCATGATTATTTTACTCGTTCCAGAATGAGTAAATGGACCCACGGTAATCGTTTCCCAGATCAAATACTCATTTTCTTCTGAACCAAGAACATAGTCCTCAAAGTGATGCCTCCAGACTTCATAATCAAGAGTATACAAGATCAGGATCCTCGTTATAGATCTGAAACTGTTGGATATGTTGATGGGGTTTGAATGAGAGTCATCGTGTGACATGATGATTCGGTTTGATAATCCTACCAAGAATCAGACTAGTAAACAAGTTAGGGTAAGATCGAGATCTAAGAGCAAAGTAAATAACAAAGTGATAGCTCTAGAGAAAACGATGATAACGAAAACCCTAAAACTTTCTTCAATAGAAGAGATGCGTATGGATTGCACAGTCTTCTGCTCTGATACAAATTGATGAGTTGAAAAACTCTTTTAAGATCGATTAGATCCTTAGCAAGTAAAACAGAATGTAAATAATAGAAAGAACACACGATGAATCAAACATATGTTGAATGATTAAGACTGCAACACCTCAGAAGAGCTCGACAAAGAACTAGTATTGTAGAGGTGTGCTAGGGTTACAATATAATGAAAGAGATAATAATTGTTCAACGTACCAAAACCGATGCATGCATGCACCATAAATACTAAACCCTAATATCAGAAACATGTATGGACAAGCCCAAACCATAACAAACATTAGACTAACTAACAAAGCCCAATGGTGCAACATCCTAGTCTCAACAGTGACATTAAATTAAGAAGGTTTATAACACTCATCAAATATCGACTAAAATGTTTCTTACTCTTGTACATTTGAAATTGGTAAGTTGTAATGTTCTGGATAAAACAAAGACCAACTAATACCAATTGTGTGAAGTGTTTGTATTGATAAGAATCCACACTAAATCTTGAATATTTGTTTGTCAAGTGTCACAACTAGCATTTTTCCTAGGAAATTCTATTCTCATGTAAACATCATTTATTGTAAGGCATGTACTCTAAGTGAAAATCATACTCTACGCTTAATCAAAACCATCCATTTGAATCCAAACTCTTGATTTAAGTTCAAAACCTAATACAATACATCTCATATGGATAGAAAACCCTAGAAATCGCGGTTCAAGTTAATATGGACTAGGATTCTCTTATTGGACCTAGTGGACCAATAAACTTTTAATTTGACTACTTTGGGCCTAGGAACCCTATTTGGGCTCCAATTGGACCCACCTCCATGAAATTAGGGGATTTTGTGTCATATGGGCCTAGAATAATCCTTCTTTTTTCTAATGGGCCATAACTAGTTTCATAAGCCCAAATGGGCCATAAACGACATCCTTGGGTGCCATTGGTCCTCGAACGCTTATAAAAGCCCAATGGGCCAAAAAATATTATATCGAGCCTCATGATTTCGAAGTAGGTCAAGGAATGTCCCAAACCATCTCATTTCCTTTTCTCCTAGCCTATTCTCAGCCCAAATAAAACAAAAAAAAGGGAGAAAATGAGGTTTTTAATAACATGACACCTCACTAATGTATATAGGGCATCCATGCAATTGATCTCACATGTAACTAACCTAAAACTCTCTAATCTACCTTGTAATGACCAACAAAATTCTCCTCTCTCTTCTCTTATTACTCTCGGTCGAGAGCACCCACAAACACACACATTTCCACCTTAAAAATCTCTCAAATATCCTCTCAATAAATCTTATTTTCTCTTTAAAATTTCGTGGGTTTGTGTGGGTGTTTCAAGAGAACTTCATCAAAAACTCATCCATTTTGGTAAGCTACTCTTACTTAAGAAGTGTAACTTCAAGTTTACACCTTAAATCTCTTCTTAACCCACATTATTTTATGATCTATGCTCTTAGAACACCTTAGAGCTCGAAAATCATCTCATGAACACACCTAGGGTCAAGATCTCCTCATCTCATCACCAAAAACCGAAAACATCAAAGCAATGTGAGTTCATACCCCTTGTTTTTCGGTTTTACTATATTTTGGGGGAGGATACAAGTTGTTTATGTGCTAAATCTATGTATTTGTGCATGTTTATGTAGCACCCGGTTCTTGGTATGAATTTCATTCAAGTTTTATTCATATTTGGCCTAGAACTTGGCGAGTTGTTGGCCAAATCGACAAGTAGGAGCGACTTGGAGCCGGGAGTTTAATGACCTACTTGACGAGTCGGTAGCCAGACTCGACGATTAGGACCTGACTAGACAAAACCCTAATTTAAGGGATTGCAACCTATTTAAGCATCTCATTCAGCCACCCTTCGTCCCTATTGCTCCCAGCACTCTCCATATCAAACCCTAATCGTTTGTGTAAAGATCTAAGGCCTTTGTGGTGCTTTTTGGTGATCTTGGAACATAAGAAGGAAGAGAAAGGCTTGAGGAATCAAGAGGAGGCCAAAGGAGTTCGATTTTGTGTACCCTCTGCGGTTCTTTAGAGGTATAAAGCTGATACCTTGATCTTTCATATTTTAGATACCTTTTGGGGTGATTTAGGGCATTTAGGAGCCATTCTTGGTGACCAATCATGAGTGCAAGCATGGTTGGGGGATAAGACTTCAGATCCAAGGTGTTTGAGGGGTTACAAGGCATAAAGGGACTGATTTTGGAGCCTTAGAGAGCCCCATGCATCTTAAGAGTCTCATTTAGGGCCATTTGAGCTCATAGTCCCATGCATGCATGTAAAGTTTGTAACTTTACATGCTAGATCGATCTTAAAATCCTAGATCCATCTTTTGGTCAAGTGTTGTACATCAGAAATCAAAAAATAAGACTTGGTCATTTTCAACTCGACGAGTCATTCTTGGACTCGACGAGTTCATGGCTTGACTTCCCTTTTCTGTTATGGTTTGAAGGAACACAGTGATTGTTAGAGTGGTCTTAGAGGGGTCTGGGGAGTGACTCAACGCATTAGACTTCGCCATAGACCTGGTAATCATAGAACTCGAGGAGTTGTTCATAGAACTCGACGAGTCAAGGGTGGGCTTGTTCATAGGATGGGGATGAACTCGACGAGTTGTTCATACAACTCGGCGAGTGGGATGAAGGTTCATTTATGGATGTTTTAGAAGGAGAACTCATCGATTCATTGCTAAACTCGATGAGTAGGGGCATGAAGAAGGGCAGATGAAAGGATAGGGACTCGACGAGTTGGCGGCCTAACTCGACGAGTCAGGTCAGCTGGAAGTTGACTTTGAATTTGACTTGGTTAGGGGTAAAATATTCATTTTACCCTAAGAGTAGTTATCAGTGCCCGATTAAGTGTTTTATGGATTTATAGTCTGAGGATGACCGGAGCAGCAGTCAGAATTCTGCCGATCATCTTTTCAGCAGTCAGCCTAACAAGGTGAGTTACCTTCTAGTAGAAGTGGGTCTAAGGCACCAATGCGAACCCACCAGTAGGAGTCATATGTTAGATGATTGTCTTTGTGATACTCATATAGATTTGCTACTACCTGATATGTTATGTGCTAGTATGATATGATGTTATATGCTAGTAGAAGTAGTGGAGATAGTCCCCAAGATTTCTGGTCGATAGGGTCGAAGGGGGTAGTCTTTGTTGGGTTTTGAGCATTCTAACACCCTAAGTGTACATGCAACCCTAAATACCTTGGATCTATGTTTTCTCTATTATACATGCAATTATGAACATCCAAGGTATTATCCTAATCTAGCATACAAAATAATGAATATAACAAGATAAAATACATACCTCTTTGATGTAGAATGTATTCATGAAGCTTGGGTGCCTAGTGCCTCAAGTGTGACACCTCAAATGGTTCACACAACACCAAATACACTTCGAATAACTTGAGAGAAACTTGAACACTCCTAAAATCGGCTAGCCCTTTCTTATTATTCATAGTCGCCGATTTTTCCCAAAGAATATGATCTTATATAATTGTTACAATTAGGGTAAACCCTAATTGTCATGGCCTTCCATTTCCTTGGATCCATGGGCTCAAATACACCATGGAGAATCCATGGGCCATCCTATGGGTTTTAGCCCAACTTGATTATCCATGGAGCATTAGCCCACTATACAAGTATGGATGATTTACACAATCAACCCATATATTTAATTAGTCTTCTTTTGATCACTTAATTAATTCTAGATTAATTCTTGATCAATACTAATTAAATAATCCTATTAATATATTAGAACTGATAATATATTAATCAACCTTAAGTGTTATTTCTCTCATTATAGTCTATCCAAGTGCATGATGCCATGCAACCCAAATGGACCATGCCGAGTCGGGTCAAGTCTTACCAGTTATAGTTATGGACTTAGGCATTAATCCAACAGTCTCCCACTTGGATAAGTCTAAAACTATTATTGCAAGTATGACTTCAAGAACCGATTGGCCATCGTGGCTCTTAAAAGCTTCCGTCGAACTCTGACCTTGCCGATGAACTCTGACATTTGTCAATGACTTGTCCATTAGATAAGTGATCATATATTCCTCCATTCTGGATATCGTATGGACTGAGACATGGATTATCAATCATTCTCTCTGTCCATTTGTTATTTCCAGATTTCCAATTCATGATGACTGACTGATTGAACAAATCAAATCAGTCCTGGTTTGGCCAAGCACTCACATGTGTCATCATTAAATCATCAAGGGCCCCACAGATATCGCTTATATCTCAAAGGTAAAAGGAATGGATAAACTTCGACTCATATGGCTTGTTCTGCTACTTGTTGAATCATACACAAAGACACGTTTTATAACACCGAGTTACCGAATGCGTTTTCGTGCAATCAATGTACTATCAACTCATAGTAACAACTAATATCCCTAGGTTTGAAAAATATAAGATATTATCATCTCATGATCACTCGTGATAAAATCCATGATGCGATTCAAATGAGCGCGGGTTGAATCCAATACTCAGAACTTATGAGCACTCATGAGTGTTGTAGCACAACTTTGTCCACCAACTTGGACCTCTGCAAGCCAACCCATGACAGTCTTGATTCATATCTACTTCCAACATATGACCGACTGTGGATGGTTTGAATAACTTAGTCATTCCGGAAGAATAACCTAGTTATTATGGAAGTCAAAACATGCAAAGTGAAACACAAGAATAATGAATCTAATATAGTCTTAGAACTTATGAATATAAAGAAAACACCTTTTATTTATCACCATATGATTGCACATTATTCATTGTATACTGTTTCAGCTATCAACTTTATTCTTAAATTTAAAACAATAGTTGTCCCATGCTCCAAGCATGTACACTATGTTTTCTAAACACTAGTCATGCCATACACCAAGTATGCATACTATGTTTGTCTATGACCCTTACTTCGTGAAATAAACCAATTGACCAAACTTTCAATGATTCTAATTTCAAACTCCCGAATTCTTATGGCAAATGCAGGAATTCCAAATTCATACCATTTTACCTAAATCTGTTAGATTCTCAACTTATATGCAATGATTCTCTTATAATGATTATGCACAAAGTCACAAAGATTTGACAACAAACATTACAGAGCATTCCTAAGAAGATCAACTCCTTGGAGACATCCTTCTTGCATTAAGTTTCCTAATCCTATACAGACTTACTGAACAACTTCCACCAATGGGATCATTTCCACATTCCCTTTTTGACTATCACTTCTGAACAAGAGTTGTCTCTTTTCAGAATATGTCAATATGGTCCTTCCAACAATTAACACTATACTTCCAGCTGTACCTGGGCAACCAATCTTTGGTAAACCTTAGATTGTCCTCGACAAATGCTTAATTGTTTTAGTCATATCCAGCTCTAGATCTTTTCCCTTCTTAATGCCCCAGGCATCTAGAAAATTTTAGACAGGATGAATATAGCACGTGTAATCGATCCTATATCTGAAGCATATGGGACACGATTCATGATGTCTCACATAAAGACTAAACCAGTCTTTTGTTATAACTTTTTCATTTCTATTTTCCAAGTTCTCATAATTCAAATTATGAAAAGGGATGCCGTAATCATAATCGAATTTTAGAACGCAAACAATGAACCCATATATAGAATTTCCGTATGTTGAGCCATTCCAACATGAAATTCATATATATTCTTGACTAAATTTGATTAAAATCTCAATCTAAGCTTTTAGAATTGAAATGAAGTATAATTTCCTCTCCCTTAATTATAACAAAACAACTTTTTCAACCACTGCAGCCTCACGAATGAAACTTTTGTTTTTTATAATTAACATTGCTAACTTGCAACCTTTATCCTAATTATCATGTTCCCACTAACATCATAATCATTAGAATAACACTTATACTCCCACTAGCTTTGACATGTACTTAGAAATCAGCTGGACTTCTAGAAATCAATACTTTATTAACTTTCTTACCAAAGTTCAGATTTCTGATACTAGATTGCTTTGATAAAACTTTATCAAAATCATACACCTTGCCTTAGATAGCTCACATGTGTGTCTAAACAATTATGAAAAGGGATGCCGTAATCATAATGTTTAGACCTTTTGTCATTCCCACAATTGCTATCTACTCAAAATCTACTTACTGAAAGAGTTTCCTTACCATCATTTTCATGAATTAAAGATAAACCTTTTGACACTTAGATATTATGGTGTAAGTGTTCCTATCCATGTGAATTTGTCAAAACCATAATCACAAGACTAGGTTAGTGACAAACCCTAACTCATATGGATTGAACTTGTGCAATCTTTACTTCTGGCCACCTAGCAGCTCAAGGGCCTGCCACTGCTTCCAAGTATGTCACACCCCCAAACCAAGGATGGCGGAAACGTTAAGGGGTGGAGGACTTCATGTACAGTATCACAACAACGTGTATAATAGTGCTCAAAGTAAATACAACCATCATAAATATAATTGAAAATTTTACACCAAAGTATATGTTTACATGTTTCAAAATCAATTACATTATGATGACAAAAATAAATTGTTGACGGTTTAACGTCCCATCCTCAAAGCGCTGAAGTTTTCCCGTTTCACTGATTTCCTGAGAATACAAGTAGTTTTGAAAAAGTGTCAACAATTAAGTAGGTGAGTTCATAAGAGTTTTGTTTGAAGTAGAAACCATTTCCTTGTAAAATCGATAGAGTTTGATTTCCAGAAAATCCAATATTTTCTTAGTTAAGTATGAATAGAATATTTCTATATGATGCATTAATGAACCCTAGAATGACCCGTAGATTTCCCCTATAATCGTCCAGCGTATATAAGTTATATAAGATTTAGGTTAGATAAAACGTTGAATATAGTGGATCTGCCCTAGGTCCACAACCCAACGAGGAACAGTAGATGAGGCGGGCCCCACCAATTCTAAGCCAATCAAGAATAAATTCTTATATGACTCAAGCTCATACGCTTAGCGATTATGCTTGAAGTCTAACAATGCGAAATTGAATGTGGATTTAATCCAAAAAAACCGGAACCAAACCCTAGTGTAGTGTACAAAATAGTAATAGTGACTGTGAACATAAACTATACATATCATAGTTCATCGGATAGTGATAGTGACTAGTGAACATGTACTATGCATATTATAGTTTACCAAAAGTGGTGGTGATGGTGAATATAATCTATACATATCATAGTTCATCAAATAGTGATAGTGGTAGTGAACATGAACTATGCATATTATAGCTTATCAAAAGTGATGGTGATGGTGAATATAACCTATACATATCATAGTTCATCAAATAGTGATAGTGGTAGTGAACATGAACTATGCATATTATAGCCTATCAAAAGTGGTGGTGATGGTGAATATAACCTATACATATCATAGTTCATCAAATAGTGATAGTGGTAGTGAACATGAACTATGCATATTATAGCTTATCAAAAGTGGTGGTGATGGTGAATATAACCTATACATATCATAGTTCATCAAATAGTGATAGTGGTAGTGAACATGAACTATGCATATTATAGCTTTTCAAAAGTGGTGGTGATGGTGAATATAACCTATACATATCATAGTTCATCAAATAGTGATAGTGGTAGTGAACATGAACTATGCATATTATAGCTTATCAAAAGTGGTTGTGATGGTGAATTCCTTTCTTGTAATTAAGTTTGTAGTGTAGATGAAATATAAACTATACCTATTATAGTTTATTACTTTGTTTGTAATATATATATGCCATAACTATACCGATTATAACTAGTGTGTTCGTTTGTGGGGGTATATTGGCTTAACTATACTTATTATAGTTTATCATAATTATTCATAGTGGTAATAACTCTTTTGTATTGGTAACACCTTTAATAATGTGTTTGTTATGTAAAAGAACCCTAAATATAGTTTATCAAATATTTGTTTGGGTAGTGAGCATAAGCCTTATTTGTCATAGTTTACCAATGTTTGTAGCCTTGTAATATCATTTATATATTTACCATACTTATGGAGGTAAGAATCCATTTGTTTTCTGATGTATGTCTATATAATAAGACAAGATGACATATATGGTAATAACATATCATCACATGAAGGTACACACCTTGCTCAACAAGTTACAAGGTGTATATGAAATTGAAAACATTTTTCTAGTATTGCCATTTCTATTCTGTTTTAGAAAATTCATTGAAAAATAACTAAAGGTGAAAATCAGAATCCGTAAATTCTGAGAGTTTGGAAAATGAGTCTAGTTTGTTCATAATTTTTATTATAAATTTTAATGACCTCTTACTTGTGTGAAAAAGTCCATAATCACAGATTGGTCCGGATTGATGTTTGAAATGATAGGCCGTTTTTGTAAAAATCACCATAAATTGTAGAAAAATCATATGGAGATGTGCAAGTAGTCATTTTAAAGCTAAGAAGTGGAACTACTTGCACCAAAAACAGTTTTGAAAACTAAAATGTTTAAGTTGTCCAAAATAGTCCGTGAATGGAGTTGAACGTTTCTGATGAAGGCTGTAAGAAAAGTTTAGTTATGTTCTTGGTGTTTTAACTTGTATTCCCCCCCCCCCCCCCCCCTAAAAAATTGAGAAAACATGAAAATGTAGGGGTATGAACTCACCTTGAGTGATTTCAGAAGATGGATTATGGAGAAAAGAAGTGTTCAACTCAAGAACACTTGGGAGATGCTTGAAGCTTTGAGGAGCTAACAACAAATATGACGATATTTCTGTAAGCAATCAATGATTTGAGTAGAATCAAGTGTAATAATCACAAGGAGGACGAATTATACTTACCAAGAGAAGAATAAATCTTGAAAATCATCCTTGGAGTCTTGAAATAGAGAGAAAAAGTTTGAGAGAAAAGTTGTGTTGTATTTTTGGTTAAATGAAAGCCAGTGAAGGAAATTAGGAGAGAAGTTGAGTGTCCAGCTCTCAAAAACGTGGGGATGGCTTGTGAGTGAGGTAAAAAGGACAAGGAGGTGACAAGGTATGGTGGGGAGGAGTGTGGGTTAGTCATGGAGTAGGTATGGTGGTTGCTTGTGTCATAAAATAAAGGAAAGTCAACACTCCACCTCTTGTACTTCACCCACTCTTTTGGATAAGGTTTTATCCTTAAAAACGTGATAATTTAATAATTATGGGTCCTTATATGTTAAAATAAAGTTTTGTGTGAAAATCTCGCATTAAAACAATTAAAAACGAAGCTAAAATGAAGTCGTAGTTGAAAACCGGGAAGAAAAGAACTTCCAGCGAGGCTTCTCGGAAAGGGGTCGGAGGTTCGATCCTCCTGAGGCTGGGTCCGAAGCGAGGCGAGGCAACAAGGAAGCGAAGGGCTCGGTCCGAAGTCATCAGAAGCGAACTGGACCGAAGTGAATAGTACCTTCGGGTTCGGTTCCAGGAGCCTTCGGGTTCGAGTGTGCAAGCGAGGTTCGGGCCCGAGAGGACCCTTCGGGTTCGGGTCAGCAGCCTTCGGCTTAGAAGGGTTCGGTCCCTAAGAGGACTTTCGGCCCTAAGAGGGGTTTCGGGTCCTTAAGAGGGGTTTCGGGTCCTTAAGCCCTTCTTACTCGTTTTTACCCCGTTTTAAGCCGTTTTTGACCCCGTTAAGGGTTGGAATGACCCGAATGACTTCAAAAAGTTACGAAAACTTTTGAGAGAGATTTGGGAGAGATTTCACATTCTTGGAGAGATTTCTCATTCTTGGAGAGATTTGGGAGAGATTTGACATTCTTGGAGAGATTTCTCATACAAAGAGATATCTGGGAGATATTTCACATTATTGGAGAGATTTGGGAGAGATTTGACATTCTTGGAGAGATTTCACATACAAAGAGATATTTGGGAGAGATTTCACATTCTTTGAGAGATTTGGGAGAGATTTTACATTCTTGGAGAGATTTCACATATAAAGAGATATTTGGGAGAGATTTCACATTCTTGGAGAGATTTGGGAGAGATTTCTAAATAGAGAGAGATAGAGTGAAAACGATTGAGAGAGGTTTCATTTGTGACCTTTTTGAGTGTCCGGCTTCGCAACGCAAGGTCCGTAAACCCTGTTAAGCCGTGTTTAAGGATATTACACACTCCCGATGAGTATGCAACATTGTTTTATCGGTTTGGCTCGTCACTTACCACAGTTTTAGGTTAAGGAGATCTAGATGTACGTACTTCTCGATTTATGATCTCTCATTAGAATAGCGAGTTGTTTAGTAAATACATAACGTAAGTCCTAGTACACAAGGGTTAGTTGGGTTGACCGGTTTGACTTGTTGACTTTATTTGACTTTGAATTGACCAGAATTTGATGGTTGTCACAAAGTAGCTATGCAAACAATTGAGAACATGTAGAACTCAAATGTATAGCCAACTGAACTGGAATGGGCACAAAAATGTCAACACGATAGGTTACAAACCTCACGTCGTGTGTTAGTGTTAAACTACAGGTTTTTTTATTCATGATTAGATCTTGAAATTCTTTTCAGGATCTTTAAGACTCCCACTGTCCTCTTGACATATAAGACTATCTTGCCAAATATTCAAGAGATAGTGTGGATGCTAATCAAGACAGACACTTAACACAATTAGCCTTAGTTGGTCTTTGTTTTATCCAAAACATCACAACTTACCAATTTCAAATGTACATGAGTAGAAAACTTTTACTCATACATTTGACAAGTGTTTTTTTAAACCTTCTTTAAGACATGTCACTTAAGTTACAATCTTGTAGTATGACTCTAAGAATTGTTATTGAATGAAATATGACTCATCTTCTTGATTTAACCACTTCAAAAATTCATAGCTCCTCTTGTTAGCTATTAGAATGCACTTAGAGGATGAATTGCGATAAGGTCTCTTAATCATTAAAATGATCATATGACATGATACTAAACTACTCTCCCATCTTTTTAGATTTGAGAAACTTTTATCCTTTTGCCTAATTTGATTATTCTTATTTGTGCTGTCATACATTGAAATTTTTCCAATGTTTTAGAATTATACTTAAGCTTGTAAGTATAATCATACTTACTAAACCTTAGTAAATCATGACGAATAGTCTTATCCATCTTTTGTGGTGGACTTTTACAAGTGCACAAGAGAGTGTACATGATCCCTTAGTCCTTCACTTGACTCACACATCCATGTGAACAAGTAGTTAGTCTTAATTTTCAAATGCTTGAAATTTCTCATTCATCATGCTATACAACTTGCATGATTCCAAGTTTCTATCCAACTGAAACTTGGGTGATTAGTATCCTTCCTTATTTTGTAAATTTAGACACTACCACAAATGAAAGAATCAAATTCATATTTCCAATATTGCTATCAATGGAATCATATAAGAAACACTTCTTTTCCACAAATGCCATTGTAAGAATATTTTAAAATAAATAAAATCATCATTTTTTCATTTTATTTTAAATAGTCTGCGGAAAAACTATCCTTACAATGCAAAAGAGCATGAAACCTATGTTGTTATCTGTTCCTAAGCAATATATCATAACTCCTAAGAAGTAGCTCAAGAATCCGATCTTCAAACTATGCGATAGAAATCCATCTACACGATCAGATTCATCATATTCTTTCTTTAAGTTTCTTCACTTTTCTTTGATTCTTAAAACATCAACATGTGACCCAGTCATATCATGTATCAAGAATCTTAGAATAGAACCTTAGCAGAGTTAGATAGTGGACTTTACCTGAAGTAGAGTCGAACTTATTGACTTTAACATCCTTAGGTAAAATTTGGCAGCTTCGCAACTAATGCCCCTTCCTTTGGCAATATAAACATATGGAGTCTTTGGTAATGGTACCGGTACTATCACAGACTTAGCTTTTCTCTTTACCATTTGATCAACCGAGTTGACTATGGCCGATCCCTTTCCATTGGGAAGAGAATGTTTTTCCTGTATTTCCAGTGTCATCATTGTCAATGTCCATAAAGTTTTAGGAAGTTGATCTTAGCAAATAGATAAGATCATTAAGGGTCTTGTCATAGTCTGTTTCATAGGGGTCCCAAAGGAACTCACTATGTGACTTAGAAAGTGATTGAACATCCAACTTTCTCAAGACTTTGACACCCAACCCTCCCGACTTGTCAATATGTGACTCCATCTCCAAGATGTGATCACACATAGACCTTTCCTTGCCAATAGGGCTTGAGTGACCTTAAACATTTCGAGAACTTGTGGGTTAGGGAGGATAACTGGAGGAAGTGAAAGAAGTATGATTTCCATGGGACATCATCTTCATTTAGGAAAGCTTGTTTCAAGAGATTTGGGAAGATCATAAATGTCTAAACTAGACATATTTTTGGGAGATATTCAAGATAGTTGATTTAGAGTCCTTAATATAACACCCAATATGAAATATTAAGGCTAGGACCCAACAAACTATTTTATAACTTAGAAGAGGGAGGCCGTAATCCAAGCTATAAAATATTTGAAGTTAGGTGAATGACGATTCACCAATTTCCACCAAGATAAACGAAATGTATTATTAGGTTTTAATTTGATTTGAAACTCCTAGATCTTTTAAGATTCATTGAACTGTTCAATGGCATGTTTCAATCTCGAGTGTGCCCTTCAGGTTTTGTGACTGGGATGCCGAGGATCACAAAACTAGGTGTGAATAACCATGCAAATATACTTGGTACCCTTAGTGTTTACCCCTTAATCGATGTGCCGGTTAACCACACACATTCCATCGATACTATGATAAACATTAAGTTACCTTTTTCCTACCTTGTTAAATACGAGTTAGTGTGCCGGTTAACCACACACGCTCCACTAACCGACTTAAACAAAGTGCAAAGTGTAATTTCATGGATTAGCACCTTATTCACATTTTCCTAAGTGACTAAGATTGGGTATTTATAAATGGTTTACTTACTTAGTATTTATCATTAATACTTTTAATGATGGGAGAATTCTAGTCCTTATCCTACCCGTTTGGCTAACGACCCTCTACCGGTCAAGGGAGTAGTGGGTGAGAGTGGACACCCATTCAACTGCCGTTTTATAGGCAGTAACCTTATACCCCCCCCCCCCCCTTATAGACCGACTTCGTGAATGAGGCCTACTAATGGTAAGACGAATTGCTCTTATACATATATATAAATATTATTAACTTATAATATTATAAAGTATAAGGGTTGAATTTTAACTTTTAAAATTCTAAGGACTCAACTTGGAATTAAAGTATTCATAAGAGAAAACTTTTTCTAATTCCAAAACTTGAGGGCAAGTTTTGAAACTATTCAAAACTAATTAATTCCATAACTTATGAGTTTAAAGTAGTTTTAATTAAAAACTTTTCAAGTTCCATAACTTGAGGACAAGTTATGGAAGACTTTAAACTAATTAATTAAAAAAATATATTTTTTTTATTTTAACTTAGGGAACTAATTAAGGTTACACTTATTTTATTTTATTTATTATTTAATGAAGAGACTCTTGAACCTCCATAACTTGAGGACAAGTTATGGAGTCATAAAACCATTTAATTAGAACTATATTCTTCATTTTGTAACCTTTGCCAACTTTTATGAGTTTTATGATTCTTAAATGTGACTTTTCATATAAATTGAGGACAAGTTACAAAAACACACTTTGGAATCAACTCTTAGATTAAAATGGATTGAAATCAACTATTTCACACAACTTTTCTATTAATCTAAGAACAAGATAATTCAAATCATCAATCTTCAAGAAATTAGCATGAACATACAAACTAATACAAATCTTGAAATTATGACAATTATCTTAGAAATTGGATTAGCATGAACATTACCACATCAAAAACAAGTTTATAAGTCCAAAAACATCTTAGGGTAATGTTCCTAGTCCAATTCCAGCCAAAACAATCGAATATATGTTGTCAGGGGGTCCAACTCGTCGAGTGCACGAACCAACTCGGCGAGTTGGATGCATTTTGCCTTGGACTCGGCGAGTCTGCTGTGCAGACAGCATCAAAACTCGATTTTTTTCAGCTACTTTGGCAAGTGTAACAAGAAAACAAGCCTAGGATCTGATACCACTGTTGGGTTTTGAGCATTCTAACACCCTAAGTGTACATGCAACCCTAAATACCTTGGATCTATGTTTTCTCTATTATACATGCAATTATGAACATCCAAGGTATTATCCTAATCTAGCATACAAAATAATGAATATAACAAGATAGAATACATACCTCTTTGATGTAGAATGTCTTCATGAAGCTTGAGTGCCTAGTGCCTCAAGTGTGACACCTCAAATGGTTCACACAACACCAAATACACTTCGAATAACTTCAGTGAAACTTGAACACTCCTAAAATCGGCTAGCCCTTTCTTATTATTCATAGTGGCTGATTTTTCCCAAAGAATATGATCTTATATAGTTGTTACAATTAGGGTAAACCCTAATTGTCATGGCCTTCCATTTCCTAGGATCCATGGGTTCAATTACACCATGGAGCATCCATGGACCATCCTATGGGTTTTAGCCCAACTTGATTATCCATGGAGCATTAGCCCGCTATACAAGTATGGATGATTTACACAATCAACCCATATATTTAATTAGTCTTCTTTTGATCACTTAATTAATTCTAGATTAATTCTTGATCAATACTAATTAAATAATCCTATTAATATATTAGAACTTATAATATATTAATCAACCTTAAGTGTTATTTCTCTCATGATAGTCTATCCAAGTGCATGATGCCATGCAACCCAAATGCACCATGTCGGGTCAGGTCAAGTCTTACCAATTATAGTTATGGACTTAGACATTAATCCAACAGTCTTACTCCGTCATGCTAGATAGAATATGATTATGTGTTACAAGTTAAGTGGTAGTAGTATGGGGGCAAAATAGTCCCCAGTATCGGTCGAGAGGACCGAAGGGGAGGCCAGCACCCAGGTATGCTAGGCAGTATCCGGTCGAGAGGACCGAACGGGTAGTTCGGGCACCCAGATATGCCTGACACTATATGTATCTTATCTGACTGTATGCTATGCGGTATGATGGGGGAACTCACTAAGCTTTGTGCTTACAGTTTTCAGTTTTGTTTCAGGTACCTCTTCATCGAAGAGGAAGGAGTTGGCACGGTAGCTGCACATCAAATACACACACGTTGGATTTCTGCATTACGAGATTCTTGGGATTGTACTATGACGTTGTTATATTTATGGTCTGGTTTTCAGACATGAAATATTAGTTCTATGAAATGATATGTCTTCACTATGCTTTCTTATGGAAGTTTTATAAATCAATTAATTAAAAATGAAATTTTTTCGACTCGAAATTTGGGATGTTACAGTTTATGTGTGTTTTCTAAGTTATATGTTTTGATTATGTGACGAACTTCTTAGATCTCGACAATATATGTAAACTAAGACACTTTATGCAACATACCATAAAGATGAAAGTGATAAACATGTTAAGGATTTTGAAAAACTAAACAAAATCTTGTTAAGGGATAATTTTTGACAAATACATAAAAAGGAATGGAGTTTTATGAAACTTACGGGTTTACATGGACTAAAAGAGTCATATATACATAAAAATGGTTCTTTATGATAATCAAAGTTTTTAAAGGGCCAAAAGTGTTAATTTTCCTATAATGGGCCTTCATGTGGGCCTTCACGGTTTTTTTAGGCTTAAATTGTAAACTTATGATTTTTATGGATTAAATTGTCAATTAACACAAATTTGAGACAAAAATGCAAATTTACGGTTTTGTGGGCTGAAAGCGTCACTTTATTTGGATTTGGGCCTAAAATGTGATTTTTATCTAAAACAAGCTGAAAATGTAATATATATATATATATATATATATATATATATATATATATATATATATATATATATATATCTTATACTATATTATAAAACATATTAATCATATCTTGAATTTTAAGAGGTATAAGTTAGAAAGCTTTGTGTACAAATCAATTATGCATAAATAGATCATTAATACTTGCCAAAAGTTTGAATATTTGAATTAAGAAAAGTAATTAAGAAATTTAATTTGGAGAAAATGAAATTTTAAAATATTAAATTCATGTATATAAATTTCAGCATAAGAAACTATTCAACAAAAAAACTATTTGTCGTCCCCGCTTTGCGCGGGTCGACTTCTAGTGTATATATATATATATATGCCGAAATTGTAAATTTTTATAATAATGGGTCGGAATCTTCAATTTATATTTACTTGGGCCAGAAATGTCAACTTATATACAATTGGGCCAATGATGTCAATTTTGATGATATCAAGCCAAAAATATCACTATTACAAAAATTAGGCTTTTATGTTATTTTGGTAAACAATCGAACAAAAACCAACAACATAATAACAAACAGACTAAGGTCCCGTTTGATAGTTGCTGGCTGAGAAAGTGTTAACTGGGAAAGGTCTGTCTGGGTAAGAAATCCTGACTGAGTAAGAAACCATGTTGTTTGATTGTACATCTAACTGAATGTGCTGACTAATGAAAAATGACCATTTACCTTGTTGCTTTATTCAATGATAGATGAAATTGATGAAAATTATAAAAACATACATTTTAAGCACAAATTTGATTCAACATTTTGAACAAACATACATATAATATTTTTGTACCCAAAATACCCCTGCTCATGAAAATGCCATAAATAACAAAACAAATCAACAATATACCAATTAGCAACTCAAAACATTTTAATTTGATCAACCAACAGTTTAGTGATTATAAAACCATTAATGGTTACTTATATCAAATTAACACCGATTAATTTCTAGACATTTGGATCATTTAAACCTTAAATTCTTCCATTTCGAATTCCAACACCATTTACCTAACATGAGTCTTGATAACTTCCAGGCATTGATCGACCGATGATATTGTTCTCAAGAAAAGGTGTTTGGGAACTCATCTTTCTTGCTCATTCCCCTTCCTCCATAAGCTTATCATTAAAGCAAGTCGTATCTTTGATGCTCAAAACAAATGGTTTTATGACTTTTTTTTGGTAGAATAATAGGATCAACTACAATCTAAAACAACAGAATAAACTAAAAACCAACAGTAAAACAATATTCTTAACTTTACCATAACATTTAGCAAGATCAAGATTAACAAGAAAATCAATCCAACAGATATGTATGTGTTCAATTGAATAGATATGTATGTGTTTAACTGATATATATGTATTTCTAAAAAAACAACAAAATTGCTACTAGTTTACAAAGAAAAATCAAACAGAAAATCATGGCCACAATCAACATATCAGCAAAAATCAACAGCAAAATAAACAACAAAACCAGCAAAAACAAAGAACATTCAGTGAGAAACATCAACATATCATCAAAATTCAGAATAGGACAGAAAAATCAACATGAACAGGACAAAAAACATCAACGAGGAAAAAAAATTGGAACCCATATACATGTTCAACAGATAAAATCAGAAATTGGAACCTATTCTGTCAAATGGTGTGCATAAATCAGAGAAATCTGAAAAATCTGAAACAAAAAAGGAACAGAAATAAAAAACGAATAGGAAAATCAGGAATAAAAAAGGAACAACAATCAAATCGGAACCCATATCTGATGAGAAGAGGTAGTCTATGGAGGAAGGCGATGGTGACGAAGATGGATGACGGAAGCGATGACAATGAGGCTAGATGATGGCGGCGATGTCATTGTCGTCGCTGAGATGATGACGATTTGGTTGGAATGTCTATTATTCAAGGCTGGAGGAGATTGACGCAAAGGGTAAAAATGTGAAGGTTCTCAGTCAGCTAATTTTTTTCACTGACTTGGTAAGAAGCAAAATGACCAGGTCAGACCTTTAAATATGCAAATCAAACAAACTTTGTTGGCCGAATCACAGAAAAAACTCTGACTGGACTCAGTCAGATTGAAATCAAATAGGACCTAAATACTATTCCTTGCATGTTTATTGGGCCTTAAGGGTCCATTTACATGCTTATTCGGTCCGGAATGTACAACACATGCTTATTGGGCCTATACTATGCATTACATGTTTATTAGGCCTTAGTGATCCTCCTACATGTCCGTTAGGCCTCGTACATTCACACACATACTCGTTGGACTTTTCAAACATAAAACATACTCGGAAAAACATTATACATAACATGATACCATATTCGCGTAAACACAGTTAAGGATCCAGTGAGACATGTCGGTTGACACCTCTAGAGTGTACGATCGTAGCCTGTAGTTAATACCAGAGTCTCCTGGAGGGAGAGTGAGAGTTTGTGTATAGATCTATACGGGGTGACACCCCACACCCGAGTTGTTTGCTACAGTTAGACTAGGCCAGTCTAGGGTGACAAACCCTACCTTAATCAAGCTAGCAACTAAAAACACCACGACAGGCGAATTCATCATAATCAAGTATGGTTAAAACGACTCACCTAGAGATTATATCCAACATGATTTTATGGAACACATTTAAAATCTTGTTGATACCAAAACATACATACACTGATATTTGGTCTGTGGGTTGAGACCACCACACTCTTATAAACAGAAAATATAGGATTTTCTGGGGAAATACACCTTTAAATAATACCTTTTACTTACAACAGAAAATACAAGATTTTGTTCTGGATTACATCTTTATATACATTCCAAAAACAGAAAACACACATGCATTAATACTTGATTTTGACACATCACTTTCAAACTATTTTTCAGAAAATATCTGATATTTTGGTGTTTTACTATACAAAACTTTCCATTCGAACATGCTTATGAACTCACCAACATTATATATGTTAACGTTTTCAAAATAACTTATATTCTCAGGGAATCATTAAGCGGAAAAGTCTACAAGAACATGTGGAATTTGTTGAATTATATTATCATCATACATTGAATATCGTGGCATGTAACTTATGATACTATACTTGATGTAAACAATGTTGGTTGTATTTTGATATGTATGATGATGGTGTTGTCTTGTTTCAATTATATACATTGTGATGATATTACAAGATGAAGTCACGCACAAGCCCCGGGACGTTTACGCCGTCTAGTTCGGGGGTGTGACATATTGGTATCAAAGCATTGTTTATAATGAATTGAAATATCTAATCATACTTGATATGCAACTATAAATACAATGGGACTAAAAACACTCTGAATAAAATGATTCATAGGTATACATTAAAAACTATAACACTAAAACCCTCTAGAGGAAATTGAACACTGTGATTAAACCCGGACAGTTATGTAGTCATATTGGGGATAAATATAGCTTGATCAACCATATTTATTCAAAATATGACCAACATGTGTTTGGGAGTAATCATGGCGGGAAATGGATCTAGAATCTTACCTCGTATCCAAAACATATAAGGGACTCAAACTAAAATAATTAAAATACTATAGGAGTGTTTTTGAAAACTTACTTGCACATACTCCATTTACACACTTCCCACTCCCATTTTCTCGCGCAGTCACCATGGACGAGGCACATCAAGGCGTCCTTTTCTATTAGGCCCTAGTGGCCCATGGAGAGATCAAGGAAGAACCTGTGTTGGGCCAGGAGCCATCCCCGGTGTTGGGCCTGAGGAGTATATGGAGACGGACTACGAGTTTGGAGAAGTCAACGACGTCATGGAAGAGGACGGGGACACTGATGATGTCCCCAATGCGCTTCATACCTCGGAGGTGAGACAAAAGCACCCCGTACCACTGTGGGACCCGTTGATAGGGCTCGCTCGTTGGAAGAGGAGGTTGCCACTCTTAGGCAACAACTATTAGTAGTAGAGGCCCGAGCTTTACATGCAGAGCACGAGACGGACGAGGTCATCAGGGAGATGACCGAGATGGCTGATCTTGTAGCACGACATTTCGGCATGTGATTTCCCAACCAGACCCATCTCGTCACAGCTAGTACCCATTCACGTACTACCGTTATGGTTTCTTTTTATGTACTACCCTATGTATTTCGACTATATGATTAAGTGACTACACTACTCATGGAGTCGTTACTCCGTCAAATTTTATTTCACTGCATGTATTGTATGCCTTATATAGGCAAATTTTCATGTACTCAAAAGATATTCATTAATGAAAACGGATATATATTTTATCATGATGTTGTTATCTGCTATGTGTACTATTACTTTTTCTACACGTTGATTGTATAGATTTACTCACTTATACATAACCGAATCACTGACACCATGTTATAACTAAGAAATCGTGAAACTAAATACATTGGATACTCAACATCTTTCCATTCCATGACAGAAAAATGCCTCAAAGACCAAACTGTGGGAGCAACACGACACCGACGCTACTAGACATAAACTTAGTTGCATTCCAAGAAGCAGTGTCAGCTGCGGTCACTACAGCACTGGCACAAATTCGCAACAGAAACAACGGTGAAAGTAACGGGCAGGGAACCGGAAGCACAAATCAGGGAATAAATCAGGGACCCACAAGAATATGTACCTACAAGGACTTCACAAACACCAAGCCTCGAACCTTCAATTGGATGGGAGGCGTAATAACCCTGAAAAGATGGATAGAAAAGGTAGAATCAGTGTTTGAGATATTTGGATGTGCGGAGGGGTGCAAGGTCAAGTATGCAGCCTGCACATTTGTCGATCAAACTCACTCTTGGTGGAATTGTCACGTAGAAGCCATGACACTGCTGCTGGCGAACGTTATGCCATGGGAGGAGCTTAAGGAAATGTTGTTGGTCGGGTACTGTCCATGGGGAGAAATCCAGAAAATGGAGCAAAAGCTATGGAACCTCACGGTTCAAAATTCTAACATCGATTCTTACTTATCAAGGTTTAGTGAGCTGTCTCTCTTGTTTCCAGGAATAATCACATCGGAGGTAAAGAATATTGAAAGGTTTATTTGGGGATTGACCGCGCCAATCCAAGGGAATGTAATAGCAGCAAACCCAACCACGTATGACAGTGCAAAGAGACTAGCCAAGAAACTATACGACCATGACAACAAAAAGGGTGCAAAAGCAGGGGAGGCGGAAGTTAAAAAGGAAGGTGATAACAAGAAGGGTAAGAACAACAAGAGAAAGGGGAGACAAAACACAGAGTCATCAAAGAAGCAACAGACAGTGGTTGTCCATGCTGCTACTCAAGCTATCACAACACCACATGCTCCATCCTCATCAACACAAATGCTCCCAAACAATACTCAGGGACCCTACCCAAATGCAGTAAATGCAATTTCCACCATCACGGAGAATGAAGGGAGATGCATTGTACAAGTTACAACCGAAAGGGTCACACTGCAAGATACTGTAGAAGTCATCCACAACAAAACCAATAGTCGAACAACAACAACAACAAAAACAACAATCGCAACAACAACAACAACAACAACAACAACAATGTTGGGGCCAATTACACCTGCTATGGGTGTGGAGGAACCGATCATTTCAAGTGCGACTGCCCTGAAGAAAACAACCATGGGGCATGAACATCAGGAAGAGTATTGGCACTAGGTCAAGGTGAAGCAGTTCAGGACCCAACAATTGTTACTGGTACGTTCCTACTTAACAACACTTACACATGCATCTTATCCGATAGTGGGGCAGAGCGAAGCTTTATAAGTAATAAATTCAAACACTTACTAAATCAACAACCCCAGAAGCTCAAAAGCCTTCACGGTGGAGATGACTAATGAGAAAACCGAAACAACCAAAGATGTCTATGTAGGGTGCACACTAACACTGAACAATCACTCTTTTCAAATAGATTTGATGCCAGTAAACATTAGGAGTTTTGATGTGATAATTGGCATACATTGGTTAAGCCCTCACCTTGCTGATATTATGTGTCGCGAGAAGGTTGTTCGCCTTCATGTTCCCAATCTTGAAACCCTAATAATCTATGGTGACAAACCTGGCTCAAATCTACGCCTTATCTCGTGCATCAAGGCAGAAAAGTGCCTACACAAGAAGGACTACGCATTCCTCGCTCATGTTGTAGATAAGACAAAAGAAGAAGTAAACATTCAAGATATCCCAGTGGCATGTGACCTCCCGGATGTATTTCTAGAAGATCTTCCGGGAATACACCCAGAAAGACAGGTCGAATTCCGAATCGACTTAATACCAGGAGCCACATCGATTGCCAAGCCACCCTACAGGTTAGCTCCTGCCGAAATGCAGGAGTTATCCAGCCAACTAAGCGAGCTGCTGAGTAAGGGATTCATCCGACCAAGCTTTTCACCTTGGGCAGCTCCGGTCTTGTTTGTCATGAAAAATGACAAATCCTTCAGAATGTGCATCGATTATAGGGAATTAAATAAGCTCACTGTAAAAAATCGATACCCACTTCCTCGGATTGACGATTTCTTTGACCAGCTTCAAGGAGCTAGTTATTTCTCAAAAATAGATCTGAGATCTGGGTATCATCGACTCCGAGTTCAGGAACAGGATATTCCCAAAACTTCCTTTTGAACTCGGTACGGTCATTATGAATTTGTTGTGATGCCCTTCAGTCTAACAAATGCCCCCGCTGCATTTATGGACCTCATAAATCGAGTCTTCCGCCCATTCTTTGATAAATTCGTAATTGTATTCATCGACAATATTCTTATCTACTCTCGAAGCAAAGAAGAGCATGGTCAACACCTCCGTTAAATCTTGGAAACCCTGAAAAGTGAATGATTGTATGGGAAGCTCTCCAAATGCGTGTTCTAGATCGGCAGGTAAACTTTTTTGGGTCATGTAGTCAGTAAGGAAGGGATTCATGTAGATCCTTCTAAGATCAAAGCCATTGAAAGATGGGCGATTCCGAAAACACCAACAGAAATCCGTCAATTGTTGGGTTTCACAGGCTACTACCAAAGGTTTATCTAGAAGTTTTCCAAGACAGCCAAACCCTTACGACATTAACACAAAAGGGTGTGCCCTTCAACTGGACAGAAAGGTAAGAAGCCGCCTTCCAAACCTTGAAGAAAGCCCTTTTGTCACACCCCCAAACCATAATGGCGGAAACATTCAGGGGTGGATGACTTCACGTAGTATCACAACCATTGAATATTGTAAAGAAAGTAACACAACCATCACATATATAATGAAAAACGTATGTTGTTGCGTTATACATATTAGCAAAAGAATATTACAATAAGATGATAAATGTTCAATAATAAAACATCCTTAGTGTTCTCTTCTCCAAAAGCTGGTGGTTACCTGTATTACTGATTCCCTGAGAAATACAAGTGGTTTCGAAAAAGTGTCAACAATTAAGTTGGTGAGTTCATAAGTGTTTTGCATTGAAAAGTATGTCCTTTTTGATAGTAAATCGATGAACGAGGTTTTCCGAAAATCCAATATTTTCTATAAATAATTTGAAAAGTTTCCCGTGTTGGAGTGCGTTTGTGTTTTCCATACTTGAATAATAGTGATAAAATTTGTGTTAACGTTAAAATGGAAAACTGAAATGCATAAATGAATCTCGTAAATCAAACTTGTTTTTATACTTTTATGTGAGTTTTATAACCATACTATTGACACTGACGGCCTGTAACAACATTCTTCGGGTGTTGTAGTGTTATGACATTTGTCACCCCAGACCTGCCGGTCTAACTATAGCTAATAGTTTAGGTGCGGGGTTGTCAATCCCGTATAGATCTATACACAAGTATCATGCTCTCTCTCCAAGAGATTATGGTATATAATACAGGACTTGAAATGCATACATACGAGTACGTTGAAGTTTAAATGTCTCACATTAGTTGGTATAAACAGATTTACGATAATAAAGACTTTACTTCTATTGAAAACATTTCATTTGTTCAAGATGTATATGTAAAATGTATGAATCATTTGAATACTACACTCATTATAGTTCCCCAAAAGTATGTTTCCATTTAATAAGAACAACTTGGTGATATAATAGCCCTTTTATCATAACGTTATTTTTGTATCAAAACCCTATAAGAACAATATTATAATTATGTTTATAAAATGATACTCTGACTTGTAATGTACTTGTATTCCCCCCCCTAAAACGTAAAAAGAATTGAAAAGTAGGGGTATGAACTCACTCGTTAAGTTTGAAGAGAGAGGCTAGAGTTGAGCAGAGTTTCGACCGCGGAAAGTTGCGTCTTCGGGTTCTCGGGAATCTCTGCAGTGTAGATCCTTCGTCGGGGGCTCAAGTGCGGAAACCAAGGTAAGGAAATGGTCTCTGGAACTGGGAGAATGGCTGAGGAATTGTGAAGGTGTGCCAAAACTCGAAGCTCATGCCATCTATTTATAGTGCTGGAAGAGTGAGTACGCGGGGCGTAATTTTGGAGTACGCGGCGCGTACGTCGTTACGGTGGGCGTAATATGGCATCATGGCTTACGACTCCTGGCTAGCTAAGCATAGCTTGGGCGGGCCGATGGGACTCGACTTTGGGTCTAGTACGCGGGGCGTACTCCCAGAGAACGCGGGGCGTAATCCGGCCTGTCCTCTTCTAAATTCCGTAACTTTCGCGTACGAGCTCCGTTTTTCGTGTTCTTTATATCCACGCGTAGGTGAGATTATGCTCTACAACTTTCATTTAGACTCCGTCGGCTAGTTTTGTCTTTATTTTTAATGATATATTTTTAATAGGCCGGGCCTCCTAAAGTTCGTTAAAAATTCATAGGTTCTTTATTCGACGTCGGTTTTCGTTTGTCTTTTTATCGTTTTATTACCACTGAGGAGATCTTCAACTTCCGTTTAGGTGGCGATAGCTAAATAACACTCGATCTTAAATCCAAGTTTTTAGCTCTCTACTACTGTTGCGAAACTTTGAAAATTCGTAACTTCTTCATATGAGGTCCAATTTGGGTGATCTTTTTATGCACGCTCACCTTTCAATGAGATCTACGACTTTTGTTTAGATACTTAAGGCTAAAATGCATTTTATTGAGATTTTACTTTTTACGTCAAATAATGTTTTAACGTCGTGTCGTAAATATACGAGTGGTTATAATTTCTTCAATATAACCCGGTTTTGAGCGTTCTTTATGTTTTTGGAAACCTTGGCATGATATCTAATATTTGATGCATCCCAACTTAGATACTTGAACACTTTATTTTCTAGGTTAATTTCGTTGTTTTTAGCTTTCGAGTGTTTACAATGCTTTTGGAAAATATAGGGTTGTCACATCATCCCCCTGTTAAGGGAATTTCGTCCCGAAATTTAATCTAAGATAGTGTTTATAGTTTTAGGAAAAAGATGCAGGTACTTTTGTTTCATATTATCCTCGCATTCCTAGGTGTATTCAGGTCCTCGCTTGGCTTTCCAGCAGACCTTTACAATGGGTATTCGGCTTTGTTTAGTCCTTTTGATTTCCCGATCCATGATCTCTACTGGTTCCTCCACAAACTGGAGGTTTTCATTTATTGCAATTTCGTCTAGAGGGACGACAAGGTTCTCGTCGGATAAGCACTTCTTTAGATTTGATACGTGAAAGGTAGGGTGTACGTTGTGGAGTTCCTGAGGTACTCTAAGTTTGTAGGCCACTGGACCGATCCTGGCAAGGATCTCGAATGGTCCGATGTATCTAGGGTTCAGTTTTCCACGTTTTCCGAAGCGTATTAAACCTTTCCAAGGCGAGACTTTGAGTAGGACATGGTCTCCAACTTGGAATTCCAAGGGTTTGCGTCTCATATCTGCGTAACTCTTTTGTCTATCCCTTGATGCTTTTAGACGTTCTCGGATTTGAACAATCTTCTCCGTAGTCTCCCTTATGATTTCTGGTCCAGTGATCGTGTTGTCAGTTGCTTGTCCTTTTGCTAGTTGTGTGTCCCCCACTTCGGCCCAGCACAAAGGTGACCTGCATTTGCGGCCATAGAGGGCTTCGAACGGGGCAGCTTTGATACTGGTGTGGTAGCTATTGTTGTACGAGAACTCGACCAAGGGTAGATGTGTGTCCCATGGTTTTCCAAAATCGATTACGCAAGCTCTCAGCATGTCTTCTAGGGTTTGTATAGTTCTCTCGCTCTGGCCGTCGGTTTGTGGGTGATAAGCGGTACTCATGTCTAGTCTTGTCCCCAAAGCTTTTTGTAGCGACTGCCAGAACCTTGAGGTGAATCTACTATCTCGGTCCGAGATAATGGATATGGGCACACCATGCAGTCGTACAATTTCTCTGAGGTATGTCCTTGTTAACTTCTCCAATTTATCCGTCTCTTTGATCGGTAGGAAATGCGCTGACTTAGTTAACATGTCGACAATTACCCAAATGGTGTCGAGTCCGCTTGTTGTCTTGGGTAATTTTGTTATGAAATCCATGGTTATCCGCTCCCACTTCCATTCGGGTATTTTTGGTTGTTGTAATAAACCTGAGGGCTTCTGGTATTCCACCTTGACTTTGACACATGTCAGGCATTTGCTCACGTAGGTAGCAATTTCGGCTTTCATGTTTTGCCACCAGTACAACTTCTTGAGATCGAGATACATCTTATCGGAGCCGGGATGTATGGAGTATCGTGTTTTATGGGCTTCGTCTATAAAGATTTCTCTAAATCCACCAAACTTCGGTATCCAAATTCGATCCATGAAATAACGAATCCCGTTGCTCTTGGTCTCAAGGTTCTTATCCATTCCTCTTAGGGCTTCTCCTGTCACATTTTCGGATTTCAAGGCCTCTATTTGGGCTTCCTTGATTTGCGTGAACAGGTGTGACTGGATCGTCATAGTTAGGGATTTCACTCGGCGACCTGAGCACTCCTTACGACTGAGTGCATCAGCCACTACATTAGCCTTTTCAGGGTGATATCGAATTTCGCACTCGTAATCACTTAGTAGTTCTACCCATCGTCTTTGTCTCATGTTGAGTTCCTTCTGATTGAGGATATGTTGGAGGCTTTTATGATCAGTGAAGATGGTACATTTTTTGCCGTAGAGATAGTGTCTCCATTTCTTCAGAGCGAAGACGACTGCTCCTACCTCAAGATCGTGCGTTGTGTAGTTCACTTCGTGTGTCTTTAGTTGCCTTGAGGCGTAGGCGATGACCTTCCCTCTTTGCATTAAGACACACCCAAGTCCTTGGTTTGATGCATCACAATAGACCACGAAGTCCTCCGTTCCCCCTGGCAAAGTTAGGATGGGCGCAATACATAAGGCTCGCTTTAGTGTCTGAAATGCGTTGTCTTGTTTTTCTCCCTAGTCGAAGGTCACATACTTCTGGGTTAGGGTGGTAAGTGGCTTGGCAATCTTTGAAAAGTTCGGTATGAATCTTCGGTAATACCCGGCGAGTCCCAAAAATTGCCGGATTTCTGTAGGGGTTCTTGGAGTAGTCCAATTATCTATTGCCTTTATCTTGGAAGGGTCCACGTGTATTCCTTCTTTGCTTACAACATGTCCTAGGAAATCCACTTCCCGAATCCAAAATTCGCATTTGGAAAATTTTGTGTAAAGTTTCTCTGCCCTTAATGTTTCCAGTACTTGGCGGAGATGTTTGCTGTGTTCTTCCTGGCTTCTTGAATAGATGAGTATATCATCTATGAATACGATCACGAATTTATCCAGGAAGGGACGACATACTCAGTTCATCAAGTCCATGAACACTGCTGGAGCATTCGTCAATCCGAAGGGCATTACCACAAATTCGTAGTGACCATAACGTGTTCGGAAAGCCGTTTTGGGGATGTCTCCCTCTAGTACTCGCAGTTGGTGATAACCAGACCTTAGATCGATCTTTGAGAAGTAGCTTGCTCCCTGTAGTTGGTCGAATAGATCGTCTATGCGCGGTAAGGGATATCAGTTCTTGATCGTCAGTTTGTTTAATTCCCGATAATCGATGCACATGCGAAAGGATCCGTCCTTCTTTTTCACGAATAGGACTGGCGCTCCCCATGGTGAGAAGCTCGGTCTGATGAATCCCTTGCTCAGCAGCTCGTTTAATTGACTGGATAGTTCCTGCATCTCGGTTGGGGCTAAACGGTAAGGTGACTTTGCTACAGGGGTAGCTCCGGGGATTAAGTCGATTCTGAACTCAACTTGACGTTTCGGTGGGATTCCTGGAAGATCTTCTGGGAAAATATCTGGAAAGTTGCAGACTTCCGGAATGTCTTTAATGTTTTTCGATTCTCACTTCTTATCTACTACGTGGGCTAGAAAGGCATGATATTCCTTACGAAGATACTTTTGTGCTTTAATACAGGAAATGATTTGTAAACTTGAACTAGGTTTGTCGCCATAAATGACAAGAGATTCGCTGCTTGGCAGATTTAGGCGAACGGCTCTTTCGTGGCAAAGGATATCGGCATGGTGAAGGCTCAACCAGTCCATACCGATGATGACATCGAAACTTCTTATGGAAATGGGCATAAGATCGACTCGAAACAAGTGCTCGTTTAAATTTAGTGTGCACCCTACGTATAAATCGTTTGCGTGTTCTGTTTTACCGTTTGCCATTTCTACAGTGAATATTTTATTGAGTGGTTGGGGTTTTTGATTAAGTAGGTGTTTGAATTTATGACTCACAAAACTTCTCTCCGCACCGCAGTCAAAAAGTATGCATTCATAAGCGTTGTTGAGTAGAAACGTACTCGTAACCACCATGGGGTCCGCTATTGCTTCTCTCTGTCCTACTGCCAGCACTCTCCCCACACCGCCAATATTCCTGTCCTTGGGACAATCCCTCCTGAAGTGTCCAATCTCTCCGCACCCATAACACGCCCGGCTTACTCCAGTGCCAGAAACTTGAGTGATTGGTCATGCCGGTGCTTTACAGAAACGGGCTGTGTGCCCTTTCCTGTCACAGTTCTTGCAGTGCATCTCGCGACAAATACCATGGTGATGGTAGTTGCACTTGCTGCACTTGGGCAGATTCCCCGCATATGGTTTTGTTGGTGCAGAGGTAGCAGGAGTTGTGGTGGGGGTAGTAGCAGCATGAACCACAACCATTTGCTTCTTTGAAGATTCTTGCGAAGTTTGCCCCTTCCTTTTGTTCCAAAATTTCTTCTTGTTGTTGTTGTTGGCATTGATTTCATTGTTGCTGTTCCCTTTGGTTGGTTCAGCCATAATAGCCGCGACTCCTTGACAGACACCATGATCAACAAGAGATTGCGCTAGTTCCTTGGCGCTGGCGAAAGTCAAGGGTTTGGAGGCTAATACACTTCCTCGAAGTTGGGGTGATAGTCCCCAGATGTATCTCTCGACCTTTTGGATCTCCAGGGTTAACATTCCTAGGCAAAGTGTTATTAAGTCACTAAACCTGTTGGTGTAACCAGCTATGTCCGATCCTACCATTGAGAGGTTCCACAGTTCCTGTTCAAGCTTTTGAATCTCGCCTCTCGGGCAGTATTCTCGAAGGAGCATTCTTTTCAGGTTTTCCCAACCCATGGAGTTCGCCACCACCAGGGTTAGTGTCTGGACGTGGCCGTTCCACCATATCAGGGCGCGTTCAGAGAAAGTAAAAGCGGCAAACTTTACTTTGCTTTCTTCAGGACATGCACAGATTTCGAATACAGCTTCCGTTTTCTCTATCCATTGAGATAGAGCCAATACTCCCCCAGTCCCGTAAAAGGGAATAGGTTTTCCGTTGGTGAAGTCTTTGTAAGTGCATACCCCTGAACGGCTTTGACCTTGGCCATTTGTAAAACTGTTTGTTCCTCCCCCCGATCCATTGTTGCTCATTTGTGCCATTGCTGCAGTTACAACAGCGGTTACAGCAGTCTGGAACATAACGGTGTCCATAATTGGAGAAGGTGGTGGAGGTGGTGTTGAAGTTGAGTTTTTGCATGTTGATCTACGAGGAGGCATGTTCTGGTAGAGAAAAATAAGAATGAATACTATAAGTTTCTAATGTTTTGACAATCGTGTGTTAGTTGTATCTTGTAATTTGTTTTGACTTTAGTTTATGGTTTCAAGGTAGGCATAGAAATTTAAAACTCATAATTTTTGAGAGGTATAAAATAAGAAATACTTCATATTCATACATATAGGTCACACCTAGAGTGTGTTACATTACATAACTTGTTTGGAAAATTTGACCCTCCTAGGGGTCTCTGATTACAGACGCAAAAGGGAAATAAGAAAAAACTTTTATCCGAAATTCTAATTTATAACAAAATTGTTGGGGCTCGAACAAGTCCTACTTGCGGCGTTTGGAGCTAGATTCGGCATCTGAACGTTTGACTCCCATTATTCGCCTCTCGAGATCTGCTTGTTGTTCCTTCATTTCTCTGATTTCTGCCAGAGCCGTTATCATTTGGTTTTTAAGAGTTCCCATGTAGATTTGGGTATTCTCGTGTAGTCCTTCCAAACGGCAGATGTTAGCAGCGTTACCTTGGGTAGCAGCATTGATCTTGCGAACTCTGGCTGCTTGTTGGTCCGCCTGGTAGTTCTGGTTAGCTATAGCATTCACGACGACAGGAAGTGCTCGATCAGCTGAGCCTCCCCCACTGACATTGTAAAAATCTCGGCACATGCCAAAAGGAGGGCGTACACCTTGCTGGCGGCTCCAGTAGTAGAGGTGGCTTCCCCAGATGGGGATGGCTCCTGGTTGATATGGTCTGATTACGGGAGGATGAGGGATGGGAGGGTCGTACACTTCTGGCTCGGAGTCTGTCCCGCTAGAAATCTCCTCGATCTCTTCGTCGACTTCGAATTCCTCTCCGACTTCGACTTCGAATTCTTCCTCGATAACCCCTTCGGGTTCTTCCTCGACCTCTTCTTCGATTTCCTCTGGGTCTTCCTCCGGGTCTTCTTCTATCCAACCACCGTTGCCTTGGTTTGGGTAGTAGAGATCTCCTGGTAAATGGAATCCGGCCATTTGTCTGTACTAGGATAGATGTATGAGAACGTTATAAGAAAAGAAATTTCTATTTAGCGACTTATTATTTTTAACTATAATTTTTATTGTACAACTATTTTTAATAATACTTCTATACTATTTCAACTTGGAGAAACTAAAATAATTTTGTATTTGATAAGTTTTCGGCTTGTTGTCCACTACGACCATTCCTCGACGTACGTTGGTCAAATCCAGGATAAATATAGTTGATCAGGCTATATTTATTCTCGACCTGATTACATACCCCGGGGCTCAATCGTAGTGTCGTAACTTGCCTTAATACTTTTTAGTAAAACTTGTTATGATACGAGATTAATGCATGCTTGTAAAAATGTATATCTTTAAAAGAAAGTATTTTGTTCATGAAAATGTTTTGTCAGAGGGTTTTTGGTCCCCTTAACATTTATAGTTAGTATATCGTATGTGGTTCGATATACATAGTTCACTATAAACAATGCTCTGATACCAATCTGTCACACCCCCAAACCAGAATGGCGGAAACATTCGGGGGTGGATGACTTCACGTAGTATCACAACCATTGAATATTGTAAAGAAAGTAACACAACCATCACATATATAATGAAAAACGTATGTTGTTGCGTTATACATATTAGCAAAAGAATATTACAATAAGATGATAAATGTTCAATAATAAAACATCCTTAGTGTTCCCTTCTCCAAAAGCTGGTGGTTACCTGTATTACTGATTCCCTGAGAAATACAAGTGGTTTCGAAAAAGTGTCAACAATTAAGTTGGTGAGTTCATAAGTGTTTTGCATTGAAAAGTATGTCCTTTTTGATAGTAAATCGATGAATGAGGTTTTCCGAAAATCCAATATTTTCTTGAATAATAGTGATAAAATTTGTGTTAACGATAAAATGGAAAACTGAAATGCATATATGAATCTCGTAAATCAAACTTGTTTCTATACTTTTATGTGAGTGTTATAACCATACTATTGACACTGACGGCCTGTAACAACATTCTTCGGGTGTTGTAGTGTTATGACATTTGTCACCCCAGACCTGTCGGTCTAACTATAGCTAATAGTTTAGGTGCGGGGTTTTCAATCCCGTATAGATCTATACACAAGTATCACGCTCTCTCTCCAAGAGATTATGGTATATAATACAGGACTTGATATGCATACATACGAGTACGTTGAAGTTTAAATGTCTCACATTAGTTGGTATAAACAGATTTACGATAATAAAGACTTTACTTCTATTGAAAACATTTCATTTGTTCGAGATGTATATGTAAAATGTATGAATCATTTGAATACTACACTCATTATAGTTCCTCAAAAGTATGTTTCCATTTAATAAGAACAACTTGGTGATATAATAGCCCTTTTATCATAACGTTATTTTTGTATCAAAACCCTATAAGAACAATATTATAATTATGTTTATAAAATGATACTTTGACTTGTAATGTACTTGTATTTCCCCCCCTAAAACGTAAAAAGAATTGAAAAGTAGGGGTATGAACTCACTCGTTAAGTTTGAAGAGAGAGGCTAGAGTTGAGCAGAGTTTCGACCGCGGAAAGTTGCGTCTTCGGGTTCTCGGGAATCTCTGCAGTGTAGATCCTTCGTCGGGGGCTCAAGTGCGGAAACCAAGGTAAGGAAATGGTCTCTGGAACTGGGAGAATGGCTGAGGAATTGTGAAGGTGTGCCAAAACTCGAAGCTCATGCCATCTATTTATAGTGCTGGAAGAGTGAGTACGCGGGGCGTAATTTTGGAGTACGCGGGCGTCCTCACGTACGCGGCGCGTACGTCGTTACGCTGGGAGTAATATGGCGTCATGGCTTACGACTCCTGGCTAGCTAAGCGTAGCTTGGGCGGGCCGATGGGACTCGACTCTGGGTCGAGTACGCGGGGCGTACTCCCAGAGAACACGGGGCGTAATCCGGCCCGCCCAATATAATGTTTTAACGTCGTGTCGTAAATATACGCGTGGTTATAATTTCTTCAATATAACCCGGATTTGAGCGTTCTTTATGTTTTTGGAAACCTTGGCATGATATCTAATATTTGATGCATCCCAACTTAGATACTTGAACACTTTATTTTCGAGGTTAATTTCGTTGTTTTTAGCTTTCGAGTGTTTACAATTGTTTTGGAAAATATAGGGTTGTCACACCTTTGTAGGACACCAGTGATATCCTTACCAGATGGGACCGAACATTTCGTAGTCTACTGTGATGCTTCGAATCAAGGGTTAGGCTGCGTCCTCATGCAGCGTGTAAAGGTGATAGCTTACACATCCAGGCAACTAAAGGCGCATGAAGTATATTACACCACTCATGATCTCAATCTGGGAGTTGTGTTCTTCGCACTAATGATTTGGAGGCACTACCTCTAAGGTACAAAGTGCACCATCTTCACTGATCACAAAAGCCTCCAGCACATTCTAAACCAAAAGGAGTTGAACATGAGGCAACAAAGATGGGTTGAGCTGCTAAATGATTACGAGTGTGAGATCAAGTACCACCCAGGCAAGGCTAATGTGGTAGCCGATGCCCTGAGCAGAAAAGAATACTTAGGTCGCTGAGTGAAAACCCTATCTATAACCATCCAACCCCACCTAACCTCGTAGATCAAGGAAGCTCAAACAAATGCATTGAAGCTGGAGAACGTTACAAATGAAACACTGCGTGGGATGGATAAGAATTTTGAAGCCAAGGAGGACGGAACTTACTGTTTCATAAATAGAGTCTGGGTCCCTAAACTTGGGGGATTCAGAGAGGTGATCATGAACAAAGCCCACAAGACGTGATATTCCATCCATCCATGTTTAGATAAAATGTATGTAGACATAAAGCAACATTATTGATGGCCAAATATGAAGGCAGAGATCGCCACTTATGTGCGCAAGTGTCTCACTTGCGCCAAGGTGAACGTGGAATACCAAAATCCCTCGGGACTATTACAGCAGCCGGTAATACCCGATTGGAAATGGGAAAGGATTACTATGGACTTTGTAACCAAGTTGCCTAAGATGACAGACGGATTGGATGCTATCTGTGTAATCATCGATAGGTTAACTAAATCCGCTCATTTCCTGCCAATAAGAGAATCTTACAAGATGGAAACGTTGACACGAATCTATATCAAAGAGATCGTGGGACTTCATGGGGTGTTAGTGTCTATTATCTTGGATCGAGATAGTAGGTTTACCTCATGATTTTGGCAGTGACTTTAGAAGGCAATGGAAGCACAACTAGACTGGAGCACTGCTTACCACCCTCAAACCGATAACCAAAGTGAACGAACCATCCAAACACTCGAAGACATGCTCCAAGCCTATGTGATTGATTTTGGCAAGTCATGGGATACCCACTTTCCGTTGGTGGAATTCTCATACAACAACAGTTATCACACAAGCATTAAGGTTACTCCTTTTGAGGCTTTATATGGTTGTAAATGTAGATCGCCTCTATGTTGGGTTGAGGTGGGTGATACCCAACTAGCAAAAGGAAAGCATCAGACAACACTCTCACAGGGCCAGTAATCATTCAAGAAACGACCGAAAAGATAATCCAAATCAAAGCCCGACTTCAAGCATCGTGAGACCAACAAAAGAGCTATGCTGATAAATGGTGAAAACCTCTAGTATTCGAAGTCGGATATCGGGTACTATTGTAAGTCTCTCCCTGGAAAGGAATGATCCGTTTTGGGAAACGAGGAAATCTGAACCCGCGATACATCGGACTGTTTGAGATCCTTGCCCGAATTGGTCCGGTAGCTTATAAGTTACAGCTACCTTCCGAGCTCAGCAACATACACCCCGTGTTCCACGTCTTAAATTTGAAAAAGTGCCCTTCAGATGAAACTCTTGTCATTCCTTTTGAAGAGATCGAAATAAATGAGAATCTCCTGTTCATCGAGGAACCAGTCGAAATAATGGATAAGGAAGTCAAACGTACGAAGCAGAGCTGCATTCTGATTATGAAGGTTCGATAGAACGCCAAGCGTGGACTAGAATTCACATTGGAACAAGAAGACCAGATCAACCAGAACTACCCTCACCTATTCTCTCATTCATGATCCTACCTTTAGAAAGAATCTCGGGATGAAATTCCCTCTAACGGGGGAATGATGTCACAACTAGCATTTTGGCTAGGAAATTCTATTCTCATGTAACACATCATCTATTGTAAGGCATGTACTCTTAGTGAAAATCATACTTTATGCTTAATCAAAACCATCCATTTGAATCCAAACTCTTGATTTAAGTTCAAAACCTTATACAATACATTTACTATGGATTGAAAACCCTAGAAATCTCGGTTCAAGTTAGTATGGACTAGGAGTCTCTTATTGGGCGTAATGAACTAATAAACTTTCAATTTGACTACTTTGGGCCTAGGAACCCTATTTGGGATCTAATTGGACCGAACTCCATGAAATTAGGGTATTTTGTGTCATATGGGCCTAGAATAATCCATCTTATTTCCAATGGGCCATAACTAGTTTCATACGCCCAAATGGGCTGTAACGACATCCTTGGGTGCCATTGGGCCGTGAACCCTCATAAATGCCTAGGGCCGAAAAATATTATTCCGAGCCTCATGATTTCAAACTAGGTCAAGGAATGGCCCAAATCATCTCATTTCCTTTTCTCCTAGCCCATTCTTGGCCCAAATAAAACAAAAAAGCGAGAAAATGAGGTTTACTAATAACTTGACACCTCACTTATTGTATATAGGGTATCCATGCAATTGATCTCACATGTAACTAAGCTAACACTCTCTAATCCACCATGTAATGACAAAAAAAATCCTCCTATCTCGTCTCTTATTACTCCCGGCCGAGAGCACCCACAAACACACACATTTCAACCTTCAAACTCTCTCAAATATCCTCTCAAGAACTCTTCTTTTCTCTTCAAATTTTCGTGGGTTTGTATGGGTATTTCAAGAGAACTTCATCAAAAAGTCATCCAATTTGGTAAGCTACTCTTACTCAAGAAGTTTAACTTCAAGTTTACACCTCAAATCTCTTCTTAACCTGCATTATTTTATGATCTATGCTCTTAGAACATCTTAGAGCTCGAAAATCATCTCAAGAACACACCTATGGCCGAGATCTCCTCATCTCATCACCAAAAACCAAAAACATCAAAGCAATGTGAGTTCATACGCCATGTTTTTCGGTTTTACTATATTTTGGGGGAGGATACAAGTTTCTTATGTGCTATATCTATGTATTTGTGCATGTTTATGTGTGTTTTCTAAGTTATATGTTGTGATTATGTGAAGAACTTCTTAGATCTCGAGAATATATGTAAACTAAGACACTTTATGCAACTAACCATAAAGATGAAAGTACTAAACATGTTAAGGATGTTGAAAAACTAAGCAAAATCTTGTAAAGGGACCATTTTTGACAAATAAACAAAAAGGAATGGAGTTTTATGAAACTTACAGTTTTACATGGACTAAAAGAGTCATATATATATATATATATATATATATATATATATATATATATATATATATATATATAAATGGTTCTTTATGATAATCATAGTTTTAAAAATGCCAAAAGTGTTAAAATTTCGTATAATGGGCCTTAATGTGGGCCTACACGGTTTCTTTGGGATTAAGTTGTAAATTTATGATTTTTATGGATTAAATTGTCATTTAACACATATTTGAGCCAAAAATGCAAATTTACGGTTTTATGGGCTAAAACGTCACATTATTTGGATTTAGGCATGACTTTTATAAAAACTAGGGCCGAAAATGTCATTTTTATCTTAAAAAGGCTGAAAATGTAAATTATACATATAAATAGATCGAAAATGTCATTTTTATCTAAAAAGGGCCGAAAATGTAAATAATATATATAAATAGGCCGAAAATGTCATGTTTATCTAAAAGGGCTGAAAATATAAATTATATATATAAATAGGCCGAAAATGTCATTTTTTTTTTTTTTCTAAAAAGGGCTGAAAATGTAATATATATATATATATATATATATATATATATATATATATATATATATATATATATATATAGGCCGAAATTGTAAGTTTTTATAATAATGGGCTAAAACCTTCAATTTGTATTTACTTGGGCCAAAAATGTCAACTTATATACAATTGGGCCGAAGATGTCAATTTTCATGATATCGGGCCAAAAATATCACTATTACAAAAATTTGGCTTTTATGTTATTTTGATTAACAATGGAACAAAAACCAAAAACGTAATAACAAACGGACTAAATACTATGCCTTACATGTTTATTGGGCCTTAAGGGTCCATTTTCATGCTTATTGGGTCTGAAATGTACAACACTTGCTTATTAGGCGTTTGTGGCCCATATACATGCTTATTGGGCCTATAATATGCATTACATGTTTATTGGGCATTACTGGTCCTCCTACATGTCCGTTAGCCCTCTTACATTCACACACACACTCGTTAGAGTTTTCAAACATAAAACGTACTCGGAAAAACATTATACATAACATGATACCATATTCGCGTAAACACAGTTAAGGATCTAGTGAGACATGTCGGTTGACACCTCCTGGAGGGAGAGCGAGAGTTTGTGTATAGATCCATACGGGGTGACACCTTACACCTGAGTTGTTCACTACAGTTAGACTAGGCTAGTCTAGGGTGACAAACCGTACCTTAATCAAGTTGGCGCCTGAAAACGCCATGACAGGCGAATTCGTGATAATCAAGTATGGTTAAAACAGCTCACCTAGAGATTCTCTCCAACATAATTTTTTAGAACACATATAAAATCTTGTTGATACGTAAACATACATACACTGATATTTGGTCTTAGGGTTGAGACCATAACACTCTTACAAATAGAAAATATAGGATTTTCTGGGGAAATACACAGTTAAACAATACCTTTTACTTATAAAAGAAAATACAGTATTTTTATCCGGATTACATCTTTATATACATTCCAAAAACAGAAAAGATACATGCATTACTTTCAAACTATTTTTCAAAAAATATTGGATTTTCTGGTGTTTTACTAACAATACAAAACTTTTCATTCGAACATGCTTATGAACTCACCAACATTTTATATGTTGACGTTTTTATAAATAACTTGTATTCTCAGGGAATCATTAAGCGGAAAGGTCTACAAGAACATGTGGAATTTGTTGAATTTTGTTATTGTCATACATTGAATATTTTGGCATGTAACTTATGATACTATACTTGACGTAAACAATGTTGGTTGTATTTTTATATGTATGATGATGGTGTTGTCTTGTTTCAATTATATACATTGTGATGATATTACAAGATGAAGTCACGCACGAGCCCCCGGCCGTTTCCGCCGTCTGGTTCGGGGGTGTGACATCAAGTGATGTCTCTTGACAAAGTGAATCTTATATTTCAAAAGGTCAGTGTGAGTCTTGAAGATCTTGAAAAGTTTCAAGAACCAATCAAGAGTAAACCTATTGTTAATCACTAGCACACGACTTGAGGTTTGTAACCTATCGTCTTGACAAATTCTTGTTTTGGCGCCCGTTCCCGTTAAAGTTGACTATGTATGTGAGTTCTATGAGTTCTCAATTGCTTGAATCACAAGTTGGAAGCAATGTGTCACACCCCAAAACCGGAACGGCGGAAACGTTCTGGGGTGGAGTACGTCATGTTTAGTATCACAAGACATGCATCATAGTAATCAAAGTAATGAACAACCATTTCATTAGAAAGAAAGTGTTTACAATGTGTGTGTTCACAAAAGATAGAATACATAAGCAAATAACAAAACAAGACTTGAAGCTAATATGCTCCATCTTTAGAATTCCCAGCGCGAGTACCTGTCTACTAGTCTCCTGAGAATACGAGTTATTTTAAAAGAGTTGATCAGCAATTAAGTTGGTGAGCTCATAAGATTTTAGTGATGTAAATATGTTGTAGAAAGTTGTAGTAATTTTGTAAAGTCTGTTTAGAAAAGTTCGCATGTTCCTCCAGAAAATCCTATATTTCCTGCTTTAATGAAAGATAAGTTAAAATGACTCTACAATCCTTTCTATGAGTACTAAATGGATACAAGTTATATAAAACTCAGAGTAAGCAAACAATCGATTGTATGCATCTGCCCTAAGCCCACATCCAAACAAGGAACAGGAAGTAAGGCGGAAAGCAAGCTTCCCATTTTTTGTTAGATCATTGTTGTATATAACCATGGCGTATTCACTTGTTACTCATGGAGTTAACAGTAATAGTTCCTTTATATTTGATGAAAAGATTCTTTAAGAAACCCCTTATTTCTTATAATAAAAAATTAACCACATTGGTTCCTTCTATAATCACTTAGGTTATAGTAGCTATATATAATCTAATATCAAATAGATAGTTAATTGTGTGAATCTGCCCTAAGCCCACAACCAAACAAGGAACATGAAATGAGGCGGATTTCATACTTAGAGAGATTTCACATACTTGGAGAGATTTAGGAGAGATTTCACATACTTGGAGAGATTTTACATACTTAGAGAGATTTGGGAGAGATTTCACATACTTGGAGAGATTTGGGAGAGGATTCCCATACTTGAAGAGATTTCACATACTTAGAGAGATTCGGGAGAGATTTTAGTCTTAGCCATTATTATCGTATAATCTAGTAATGCAAGGTTCTTGAACCCTGTTATGCTTCGTTTATGATTGTTTTAAGTCCCCGAAAGGGTCCTTAGTCGTGTTTTGATGCGTTTAACTCTCTTTTTAGGGTTTTTACATTGTTAACACATAGATTTTTCGAGACACTAGAACTTTTGACATACAAATGCACATTTTTATTCATAGAATAACTTCTAACATACAAGAACTAATTAAATTCGACCGGTTTGACTTGTTTGACTTTGACTAGAATTTGATGGTTGTCACAATAACTGTTACCAGTTGCATGAAAATAAAATAATCCTAACACATAGGGTGAGTAGTGTTTCCACTAACTCATTAATTTAACCAAGATTATTATTTATTAGTGTGACACATGAGATGTTTTGGTTACTTTGGCTGATCCTTCTTTGAAAACTTCTCATGAACTTGCCCTTGTTCCTCCTTGACTTTTCTGTTGACCGCTATAAGGAAGTGGTTACCTCTATCTGGGTTTGTCGTGCGAGAATGGATGTGACTAAAGAACCTATGAGATTTGAGGTAACTTTATGGGGTGATCCTTACAGAGTCCTTCTATAATTGTACAATGTATACATATTGTATATAATTCAAGATTAAATAGACATTCGAATAAGTGATCCTACTCCAAAACCACAACCAAACAAGGAACGGGTAGTGAAGCGTAGATAACAAATTCTAAGTTTATAAGATCATATTTATATAAAACCTTGGGAGTATACATTGCAAGACTATAAACCTACCTGTAAGGTTCTTTTAAGTTATCACATAAGTTATTTATATAGTGCCTAAAAGACTCCTATAGTATTTTTAATGTAATGTACTTGGTATGTTTCAAACTTGTTATCACGTTATAGTATCATAGAATACTCCTATAGTATTCTAACTTTCATGTTCTGATCTAGAGATCCTTTGTATAGAGTTAAGTAAGTTTTAACACCGTTGCAACACTACATCACTCCCAAGCACATGTCAGTCGCATCTCAAATGAATATAGTTGATCAGGCTATATTGATCCCAGATACGATTACAAAACTGCCCAGGTTTGACCTCAATATTCAACCTTTAAATACTTTTGTGTTGTTCTTCTTGTGATACTTGTTCTAGTATGTATACATGTATATGCAAGTAGGTATATTTTTATAACTTTTTGTTATATTCTTAAAATATATTATTATCCAGAGCACTTAAGCCTCATTGTATTAATAGTTGTATATCTTTTATTGGTTGATATACTTAGTTCACTATAAACAATGCTTTGATACCAATCTGTCACACCCCAAAATCGGAACGACAGAAACGTTCTGGGGTGGAGGACATCATGTTTAGTATCACAAGACATGCATCATAGTAATCAAAGTAATGAACAACCATTTCATTAGAAAGAAAGTGTTAACAATGTGTGTGTGTTCACAAAACATAGAATACATAAGCAAATAACAAAACAAAACTTGAAGCTATTATGCTCTGTCTTCTGAATTCCCAGCGCGAATACCTGTCTACTAGTCTCCTGAGAATTTGAGTTATTTTGAAAGAGTTGATCAACAAATAAGTTGGTGGGTTCATAAGATTTTAGTGATGTAAATATGTTGTAGAAAGTTGTAGTAAGTTTGTAACTTCTGTTTAGAAAAGTTCGCCTGTTCCTCCAGAAAATCCTATATTTTCTACTTTGATGAAAGATAAGTAAAATGTGTCACACCCCCAAACCAGACGGCGGAAACGTCCGAGGGATCACGTGACTTTAATTGAATATCCTCACAATGAATATACATGAATCATAACATAAACGTCACCATGCATCAATGTATTACAACTGGAATTGTTCACATCAAGTACATTGTTTTAACATTACACATTCATAACATAAAAAGTTTAAGTGCTTTTAACAACATAACATCTAACATTACTTCATATTACTCTTTCGCTTACCGGTTATCTGAGAATACAAGTTATTTTGGAAAAACGTCAACATATGAAATGTTGGTGAGTTCATAAGCAATGTTGTGATAAAGTGATTTGTATAGTTGTAAAACCCAGAAAATCCGATATTTTCTGAAAAAACTTTTGTTTATCAAAGTGTGAAGACCCATAAATTGATGCATGAATGATTTCAAAAACATATATATATATATATATATATGAAGGGTATTTTGTATTATAGTTATAAGATTTCAAGTGAGTAGTATTAAATTCAACGGAAAACCCGATGTTTCCCGATGTTGAAATGTATTCGTGATTACTGATTTTTGTATTGTCTTAACGAATGAATATTGATTAATCTACATGGTATATCGTGCTCATTTTGTCTACTCTGATTTCTCGTAAGCCTTAGTGAACGACGAGAAGGGGCATTATGTCTCACTACTATCATAAGTACCTTAGGCTGTCGCGGATACCAAAGACACGATGGTCCAACTCACATTTGATTACTGTGACCTTACTAGCTTTTCTAACGAGACACTTTGGACCGCTAGCACATAAAAGCTATTGAAAGTACTTTTATAAAATATTGGGTCATTAAAGGCCCAATAACATATAAGCATTATCCTTTTGGGCCCAAAGATCATGTTGACGGGCTTGCAAGGCCCAACAAGCATGATTTGAAACTCATAAGCCCAAAGTTTGTAGGTTTATTCCTTTTAGTCATCACATGTCTATTGGAGAGTTTTGATTTAGCGATTGTTGTTTTGTATTTATTCGAGACCGAATCAATTCGTTTATAACGATATTTGGTATTGAAGGTGTATTCGTTTTCTGTTTTGTCGCTAGTCGGGTATCTTATATTTTGTCTTAATGAATTAATTTGTTTAAAAGTATGATTTTGACCTTTTCACTATCTTTTTTTTTTTTTTTATAAAAATAACACTTTTATTCCTTTATATAAAAGAATTTCAATTTTAGTCCTTAAAACATTTTCTTGACACTTTTGTATCATAAACTTGTTGAAAAGACATTTTTAACCCCAAAACATTTTCTCGGTTAGAACCCCAAATTTCGCCACTTTTACAGTTTTGGCCCAAAATATAAAAAGTTTACATTTTTGATCCTTTTCGGAATTAAAAAAGCATTTTTGACCTTTGAAATAGTTTTATTTCACTTCTTATCCCCTGTTTTGCAGAATGTTACAGATCAGCCCCTTAAAACTTCAAATTTCGCAATTATGGGCTTATTGGGCCGAAAAGCCCAAATTTAGCCCATTAAGCTAAATTTTTGCATTTCAAGTCCTTTGAAAATTCCAATATTCAGAAAAATGATTATAGAAACTGTTTTGACTCCTTTGAACCTCAAGAAACCGTAACTTGATAGTTTTTACCAAAGTTTTGTAATTTTTGACAATTTAAGCCCTAAAATGGGTTTTATGTTAGATTATGTTCCTCATAACCTTATAAGCTATTTTTCTTGACTTGTTAAGTCTAAAATAACTTAGATTATGTTTGTTTCCTTTCTCATGTCATAGATCTCGAGATAACACCCCTTTTTGTTACATATTTATCAAAAAAACACATAAAATCAAACATATACATGCATAAAATCACACATAGCATACACATACACATAGATCTACACATATTCTTGTATTCTCCCCCATAAAGCACATGAAATCCAAAAAAGAGGGGTATGAAGCTCACCTTGAGTTGTATTTTCGGTTTTGAAGAAGAATAGAAGAAGTTTGATGCTATTTCTCAGCTTTAGCAACCTTCCTTGGAAGATCTCGAACTTAGATGATTTCTAAGAGGGTGATCATGATTTTGTATGGATTAGAAAGAGGTTTTTGATAAAACAAAGAGTCTAGGTCATAGATCATAGTATGAACTTACCTTAGATGATGAGTTTTGTGGAATAATCTCTTTGAAAGCTTCCTAGATCTTGAAAATTTACAGAGGAATGAAGAGAGTTTCTTTGAGAAAGTTTGAGTGAAGTGTGTGTGTGTGTGTGAGAGACTCCCGGCCGAAAAGAAGAAAGAGAGAAGAAGAGAGATGAGTGAAAGGATGGTTGCATGGAAATATGAGAGTGTGCATGGAAGACCATTAAATAAAAATAAGTTGGCACACACAAGGTTAACTCTTCCTTCTTTGTGAGATTGGGCCGAGAATGGAGAGGGAAAAGAGAAAGAATTGGGTCTTGAGTGCTTAGCCCATATTATGATCACTTTAGATGATGTTTGGGCCCAAATAAATCAAAGTGTAATTTTTATGACCTAATAGGGCTAAATTAATTTGGTTGTGACCCATTAAGGCCTGAAATATTATGTTTCATGTATATGGGTCAATTTAGGGCCCATTAGAGAGTTCTAGATTCAAGATGGATAATTTGGAAGTTTATTAGTCCACTAGTTGTGAGACCCGTATAATATACGGGTTGATTAAAACAAAATGTTAAGTACGAACGATTAAATAGAAATCTTATTTGAATTTGAAATTGAAATAAGTGAAAATATGAGAAAAAACATGCAAAGAATAAATTAATTAAAATTATATGTTTAGTGTGTACTAAACGGGTTAATTATAATAAAATATTAAACATAAAGGTTTAAACTATAAACATTTTTGGAATTGAATTTGAAATTTAAAATTTGATAGTTATTATGGTAGGTTTAATTTATGGAAAGTAAATTAATGATATATTGAAAATGAAAATTAAAGTAATGACAAGTGGAAAATAAATATATCTCAAATTATGACAAAATGACATGTGGCTAATCTTATGAGAGAAGGACATGTGGCATAGTTATTTTCATTTATTAGAGTAGATTAGACCCAATAGGGAAATCCTAGTCCAAAGTGAACTCAAATTGGGATTTCAAAGGTTTCCAACTCTTTGTTGACCATTTGTATGGCTAGAATGAAGTATTTGATCAAGTTTTTTTGTTATAGAATAAGCATCATGCATGCTTTCATGTTATTGATTCATAGTTGTTATAAGTGTTGTAGTTACAAGGCACCAAAATTTCTAGTTGTGACATCATCCCCCCGTTAAAGGGAATTTCATCCCGAAATTCTTTTGAAAGCTAGATTTGAGAATGTGAGAATAGATGAGGGTACTTCTGCTTCATTTGATCTTCGTATTCCCATGTGAATTCTGGTCCGCGTCTCCCGTTCCATCGACCTTTCACAATTAGAATGCGGCTCTGCTTGATACGCTTTACCTCTCGGTCCATGATTTCAACCGGCTCCTCGATGAACAGAAGGTTCTCATTGATTTCGATTTCCTCTAATGGAATGACGAGGGTCTCGTCGGATAAGCACTTCTTCAAGTTGGAGACGTGGAACACAGGGTGTACACTGCTAAGCTTGGCGGGTAGTTGCAATCTATAAGCCACTAGACCAATTCGGGCAAGAATCTCGAAGGGTCCAATGTATCGAGGGTTCAGTTTTCCCCGCTTCCCAAAATGAATCACTCCTTTCCAAGGAGAGACTTTTAGTAACACCCTATCTCCGACTTCGAATTCCAAGGGCTTTCGTCGTTTATCGGCGTAGCTCTTTTGACTGTCTCGTGACGGTTGCAGTCGTGATCTTATCTGAATTATATTCTCGGTCGTGTCGCGTATGATTTCCGGTCCCGTTAAGGCGTTGTTTGGCGTTTGCCCTCTCGCTAGCTGGGTGTCTCCTCATTTACGCCCGTATAATGCTTCGAAAGGAGCAACTTTCATCCTCGAGTGATAACTGTTGTTATACGAAAACTCGATGAAAGGCAAGTGGGTATCCCATGATCATCCAAAGTCTATTACACACGCTCGGAGCATATCTTCTAGTGTTTGAATGGTTCGCTTGCTTTGACCATCCATTTGTGGGTGGTAGGCAGTGCTCATATCGAGTTGTGTTCCCATAGCTTTCTGAAGCGATTCCCAAAAGCGTGAAGTAAATCTACTATCTTTATTTGAGATGATAGATACCAGTACTCCGTGGAGCCTCACGATTACCTTGATGTAGATTCTTGTCAGGCGCTCCATCTTGTATGATTCTTTTATTGGTAGGAAATGGGCGGATTTCGTTAGTCTGTCAACTATTACCCGGATCGTGTCCAAACCGTCCGTCGACTTGGGTAGTTTGGTCACAAAATCCATGGTGATCCTTTCCCATTTCCACTCGGGAATTACTGGCTGCTGTAGTAATCCAGAGGGCTTCTAATATTCCACCTATACTTTAGCACAAGTGAGGCACTTGCTCACGTAAGTGGCAATCTCTACCTTCATATTTGGCCACCAATGATGTTGCTTAACATCCAAGTACATTTTGTCTGAACCTAGATGGATGGAGTATCGCGTCTTGTGAGCTTCGTTCATGACTACCTCTCTAAATACCCCAAGTTTAGGGACCCATATGCGGTTCATGAAGTAGTATGCTCCATCTTCTAAATTTCACCACGAGGGCAGTACTCATCCATTAGCATTTCCTTCAGCTGCATCCATGGCATCGAGTTGGCTACATGGAGAGTCATGGCCTCTATATGTCCATTCCACCAGGTGAGAGCCTGGTCGACAAAGGTGCACACGGAAAACTTCACTTTCAATTCCTCGGGGCATTCACATATTTCGAACACTGATTCCACCTTCTCAATCCACCTTTTCAGGGCTATTACACCACCTGTGCCATTAAAGGTTCGTGGCTTGGCATTGGTGAAATCTTTGTAGGAGTATGTTTTGGTTGGTCCTTGATTGATCCTGTTGTTCGAACTTCCTGCCCCTTGTCTGTTGACTCCTCCATTGTTCCCTTGGTGAATCTGTTCCATTGCTGCGGTGACCGCAGCAGACATAGCTGCTTTGAATGCAGTTGAGTCAACTTCTAGAGGGGTTGGTATAGGGTTACTGTGAGTTGGTCGACGATGCATCTTTCTGTCATGGAACAGAAAGATGTTGAGTGTCTATGGTTTTGTGAGATTGTGATCCTATAAACTAGGTGTGTAGCACGAACTTAAGCAATTTCACAATTTAGCATACAATCATGGATATATAACACATAGCACATTACAACATCACAGTGGAACACATAAAACCTTTCATTAATATTATCCGCATTTTTTGATACATGAAAATTTTGCTCGAAAGAGCAATACATAAGAGGTGCAAATTCGGCAGCATAACGGCTCTATGACTAGTGTAATCACTTAAACATAGAGTCGGGGTACATAGCATAGATCCTAGTGACATAGTACTAAAGACGGGTATGACTAGTCCTAGTCATGGTGGGATGCGCCAGGGAGTGGTGCTGAGGAAGTGAACGCTCCCTGAAGGCGAGCCACCTGTCGTTCCGCATCTCGGAGTCGAGCCTCCCACCTCGCCTGTCTCATGTGGAACTCTCAGATAAACTCTCGCGTTTCTTGCTCCGCACGCTCGACCCTTTTCTGCATCTGGTGCATTTGATCGGTGGTGCTCTGGGCTAAGTCGCCAGTGTTCCGTAATCGTCTCACCATGACCTGAAGAGCATGATCGGCCGGTCCTCCATCCCTCAGGTCATAGAACTCGCATGACATGCCGAACGGGGGTCGCTGTCCCTGCTGCCTGCTCCACCTCTAAACGTCGATACCCCAGGGGGGTGTAGCACCAGTGGGGCCTACCCGATAAGCAGGCACCCTAACCGGATAAGGGGGGTTGATGACTTCGGACTCTACGTCCGAATCACCATCTTCGTCTTTGCTAGGTTCCTCCTCGAGACCTCCTTTGGCTTCCTCCTCCTCCTGGTCCACCACTGGCTCGGCAGGTCCGCCTTCGGCTTCCGCCTCAGGTTCCCCTTCAGATTCCTCCTCGAGTTCCTCTTCAGACTCCTCCTCGGGGTCCTCTTCAGGTTCCTCCTCGGATTCTTCCAGCCATTTGTTATTCCCCTGATTAGGGAAATAAGGATCTCCAGGGTGATGGAAACCAGCCATGCTGTCTGCGAGGGTGTATAAACATGCTAATATCATTCCTAAGACGTATAGTTTGAGTTGCTGTTCTCTTTTTGTTGATAAAGGGGTATGCTTTTAGGTTTTCCTACCATCGCGATTTCCTCGGGACACGTGATAGCTGTACCTTGGAGGAAATGTAGTAGATCAGGCTACATCCTCTCCTTGATACAACCATGTATAGTCCCGGCACACCCGAGATGATAGCATTATCTTGTTTGGTTTGGTATTATATTTTGTTTCCTAATTCACACAGGCAAAGATGTTTTATAGTTGTGTTTTTATTTGTTTTGTTTAGTTCAGAGTTGGTTTAGTCCCTTATTGGTTTATAGTTGCATATCAATGTGTGGTTAGATATGCTAGTTCACTATAAACAATGCTCTGATACCAAGCTATCACACCCCTGAACCAGACGGCGGAAACGTCCGAGGGCTCGCGTGACTTTAATTGAATATCATCACAATGAATATACATGAATCATAACATAAACGTCACAATGCATCAATATATTACAATAGGAATTGTTCACACCAAGTACATTGTTTTAACATTACACATTCATAACATAAAAAGTTTGATTGCTTTTAACAACATAACATCTAACATTACTTCATATTACTCTTCTGCTTACCTGCTACCTGAGAATACAAGTTATTTTGGAAAAACTTCAACATATGAAATGTTGGTGAGTTCATAAGCAATGTTCTGATAAAATGATTTGTGTAGTTGTAAAACCCAGAAAATTCGATATTTTCTGAAAAGACTTTTGTTTATCAAAGTGTGAAGATCCGTAAATTGATGCATGCATGATTTCAAAAACACACACACACACACACACACACACACACACATATATATATATATATATATATATATATATATATATATATATATATATGAAGGGTATTTTGTATTATAGTTATAAGATTTCAAGTGAGTAGTATTAAATTCCCCGGAAAACCCGATGTTTCCCGATGTTGAAATGTATTCGTGATTACTGATTTTTGTATTGTCTTAACGAATGAATATTGATTAATCCACATGGTATTGTTGGATTAATGTCTAAGTCCATAACTATATTTGGTATGTACTTGACCCGACCTGGCATGGTCCATTTGGGTTGCACTTCACCGACACAATTTATATGGATAATCTTTTGAGAATAGTATGTTTATGATTAATATTAATATATTATAAGTTCTAATATATTATTATGGAATCATATTATTTAATTAGTATTGATCAAGAATTAATTTATAATTAATTAAGTGATCAAAAGGAACTAATTAAATATGGACTTTTATATATATGGAATAGGCCAAGTTCATTTAGGTTGGGCTAAGCTTTCATGGATAGTCCATGGAGTGTTTAACCCATGGATCCTAGGAAATGATAGGTCATGGGTATTAGGGTTTAACCCTAATCCTCCATACTATATAAAGATGTCCTTGGTTGGTGAAATTGGCACTAGTGTGGATACACAAAAGAAGGGCTAGGCAATTTCACTAGAGAGAACCAAGTAATCATATTCTCTAAAGTATTCCAAGGTGTCTTGGTGATTTGTGATTCCACTTGAGGCTTCCACACTATTGGGGCTAAGCTCTTAAAGCTTGAAGACATCAAGCTACATCAAGAGGTATGTATTCTATCTTGTTACATTCATAGTTTTTGTATGCTAGATTAGGATAATACCTTGGATGTTCTTATTTGCATGTATAATAGAGAAAACATAGATCCAAGGTATTTAGGGTTGCATGTACACTTAGGAAGTGTTAGAATGCTCAAAACCCAACAGTGGTATCAGAGCCATGGGTTGTTTTCTATTATATTTGATGCAAATGAATTTTTTTTCCAAGTTGAAGAAAAAAAAACATGAAGTTTGTCAAATTTTAAGATAATTTCTTGTTTTTGTGAAAAACTAATTATTTGTAAAATTTGAATCATTTGCTATATGAGCTGAATTTGGTCAAATTTAGTAAAAGTTAAAACGATATGATTATTTTATTAGTTTTAAAAGGTTGATCTAAAGAGTTTTTTGAAACCTCCATAAGTTATGGATATGAAAAGGTTTTAAAAAATTGATTCAAAGTTTTTTATGGAGTTACAAAACTTGGTCTTAATGTTTTAAAGAATTCCATAACTTGTTCTTAAGTTATGGAACATGAAAAGTTTTTTTTTGTGTTATCTTGTTTTATGAGTTAATTTAGATTGATGAAAAATATTATTTGTTAGTTGGTTTTAATCCAAATTAATCTAAAAGAAGTTCATAAAATGTGTTTGTGTAACTTGTCCTCAAGTTACATGAAAAGTCACATTTAAGACTCATAAAACTCATAAAAGTTGGCAATGGTTACAAAATGAAGAGTCTTGTGTCATTGAATAATTTTTTTTTATGACTCCATAACTTGTCCTCAAGTTATGGAAGTTCAAGAGTCACTTCATTAAAGAAAAATATGTAACCATAATTAAATCCATAAGTTATAAAATAAAGAAAAAGTTAGTTCTTTTATTAGTTTAAAGTCTTCCATAACTTGTCCTCAAGTTATGGAACTTGAAGAGTTTTTGGATTAAAACTACTTTAAACACATAAGTTATGGAATTAATTAGTTTTGAATAGTTTCAAAACTTGCCCTCAAGTTTTGGAATTTGAAAAGTTTTCACTTATGAATACTTTAATTCCAAGTTAGCCCTTAGAATTTTAAAAGTTAAAATTCAACCCTTATACTTTATAATATTATAAGTTAATAATAATATATATATATATATATATATATATATATATATATATATATATATATATATATATATATATATATATATATATATGTATAAGAGTAAAGTCAGTCTTACCGCTAGTACGCCTCATTCACGAAGCCGGTCTATAAGGTGGGTATAAGGTTGTTGCCTATAAAATGGCAACTTAATGGGTGTCCACTCTCACCCACCGCTTGCTTGACCGGTGGAGGGTCGTTAGCCGAACGGGTTTGACAAGACTATAATTCTCCTTCATTAAAAGTATTAATGATAATACTAAGTAACTAAACTCTTAATAATACCCAATCTTAGTTACTTAGGAAAAATGTGAATAAGGTGCTAACCCATGAAATTACACTTTACACTTTGTCTAAGTCGTTAGTGGAGCGTGTGTGGTTAACCGGCACACTAACTTGGACTTAACAAGGTAGGTAAAGGGTGACTTAATATTTATCATAGTATCGATGGAGCGTGTGTGGTTAACCGGCACATCGATTGAGGGGTAATTTATTAAGGGTACCAAGTGATTTGCATGGTTACTTCACACCTTGTTTTGTGATCCTCGGCATCCCAGTCACAAAACCTGAAGGGCACACTCGAGATTGAAACATGCCTTTGAACAGTTCAATGAATCTCAAAGATCTAGGAGTTTCAAAACCAATTAAAACCTAATAATACATTTCGTTTATCTTGGTGGAAATTGGTGAATCGTCATTCACCTACCTTCAAATATTTTATAGCTTGGATTACGGCATACCTCTTCTAAGTTATAAAATAGTTTGTTGGGTCCTAGCCTTAATATTTCATATTGGGTGTCATATTAAGGACTTTAAATCAACTATCTTGAATATCTCCCAAAAGATGTCTGGTTTAGACACCTATGATCTTCCCAAATCTCTTGAAACAAGGTTTCCTAATGAGGATGATGTCCCATGGATATCATACTTCTTTCTACTCCTCCATTTATTCTCCCTAACCCACAAGTTCTTGAAAAGTTTAAGGTCACTCAAGCCCTATTGGCAAGGCAAGGTCTAGGTGTGATCACATCTTGGAGATGTAGTTACATATTGACAAGCCGGGAGAGTTGGGTGTCAAAGTCTTGAGAAAGTTGGTGGTTCAACTACTTTCTAAGTCACATAGTGAGTTCTTTTGGAACACCTATGAAACAGACTATGACAAGACCCTTAATGATCTTATCTATTTGCTAAGATCAACTTCCTAAAACTTTATGGACATTGACAATGATGACATTGGATATCTAGTAAAGCTCTCTCTTCCCAGTGGAAAGGGATCGGCCATAGTCAACTCGGTTGACCAAATGGTAAAGAGAAAAGCTATGTCTATGATAGTCTCGTGTACCATTATCAAAGGGTCCATATGTTTATATTGCCAAAGGAAGGGGCATTGATTGTGAAGCTGCCAAATTTACCTAAGGATGTTAAAGTCAATAAGTTTGACTCTACTTCAGGTAAAGTCCACTATCTAACTCTGTTAAGTTTCTATTCTGAGATTCTTGATACATGATGTGACTGGGTCACATGGTGATGTTTAAGAATCAAAGAAAAGTGGAGAAACTTAAAGAAAGAATATGCTGAATCTGATCGCGTAGATGGATTTCTATCGCATAGCTTGAAAATCGGATTCTTGAGCTACTTCTTAGGAGTTATGATATTTTTGCTTAGGAATAGATAACAACAAGTTTTCACATGGATTGTAAGGATTAGTTTTTCCACAATGTTTTAAAATAAAAGGAAATTTTTGATTTTATTTATTTTAAAATATCCTTACAATGGCATTTGAGGAAAAATTGTTGCTTATGTGATTCCATTAAGAGCAAGAGTGGAAATATGAAGTTGATTCTTTCATTTGTGGTAATGTCTATATTTACCAAATAAGGAAAGATTCTCATCACCCAAGTTTCATTTGGACCAGAACTTGGAATCATGCAAGTTGTATAGCATGATGAATGAGAACTTTCAAGTTTTGGAAAATTAAGACTAATTACTTGTTCACATGGATGTGTGAGTCAAGTAAAGGACTAAGGGATCGAGTACACATTCTTGTGCACTGGTCAAGTCCACCACAAAAAAATTGATAAAACTATTCGTCATAGTTTACTAAAGCACAGTAAATATGATTATACTTACAAGCTTAAGTGTAATTCTGAGACATTAGAAAAGGGTTCCAATGTAAGGCAGAGTGAATAAGAAGAATCAAATTAGGCAGAAGGATAAAAGTTTCTCAAATCTGAAAAGATGGGAGAGTACTTTAGTATCAGTTTTTGTGATCATCTTAATGATTAAGAAACCATAGCACAATTAGTTCTCTAAGGAAGTCTTAGTGCATTCTTATGACTAAGAAGAGGGATCTTGAATTGTTGAAATGGTTAAATCAAGAAGATGATTCATACTGCAAGTCTTAGAGTCATACTCCAAGATTGTAATTTGAGTGACATGTCTTAAAGAAGGTATAAAACACTTGTCAAATGTAAGAGTAAAAGTTTCCTACTCTTGTACATTTGAAATTGGCAAGTTGTGATGTTTTGGATAAAACAAAGACCAACTTAGGCCAATTGTGTGAAGTGTTTGTCTTGATTAGAATCCACACTGTCTCTTGGATGTTTGACAAGGGAGTCTTATAGATCAAGAGGACAGTGGGAGTCTTAAAGGTCTTCAAAGTCTCAAGAACTAATCAAGAATAAAACCTAAAGTTCTTCACTAGCACACGACTTGAGGTTTATAACCTATCGTGTTGACATATTCTGTGCCCATTCCAGTTAAAGTTGGTTTTGCATATGAGTTCTTAGAGTTCTCAATGTGTTGCACAAACAACTTGGAAGCAATGGCAGGCCCTTGAATTGCCAGGTGGCAAGAATATAAGATTGAGTTCAGTCCATATGAGTTCGGATTTGTCATTATCCTTGTCTTGTGACTATGATTTTGACAATTCACATGGATAAGAACACATACACCATTAAATCTAAGTGTCATAAGGTTTCTCTCCGATTCATGAAAATGATGGTGAGGAAACACTTTCACTAAGTAGATTTTAGCTAGATAGCAATTGTGATATTTGCATTCTCAAAGTCGTTAGTGGAGCGTGTGTGGTTTACCGGCACACTAACCTGAACTTGTGAGAAGTGGCAAAAAGGTCTAACCATTATGATTACGGCATACCTCTTCATAATTGTTTAGACTCACAAGTGTGCTATCTAAGGGAAGGTGTATGATTTTGATAAAGTCTTATCAAAACAATCTAGTATCAGAAATCTGAACTTTGGTAAGAAAGTCAATGAAGTATTGATTTCTAGAAGTCCAGCTGATTTCTGGGTACATGTCAAAGCTAGTGGGAGCATAAGTGTTATGCTAATAATCATCATGTTAGTGGGAGCATGATAATTATGATAAGTATTGCAAGTTAGCAATGTTAATTATAGAAAAACAAAAGTTTCAATTGGGAAAGAGTTGTTTTGCTATAATTAAGGGAGAGGAAATTATACTTCATCTCAAATCTATAAGCTTAGATCGTGAGGTTTTAATCATTTAGTCAAGGATATATATGAATTTCATGTTGGAATGGCTCAACATAAGGAAATTCTGTATACGGGTCCATTATTTGCGTTCTAAAATTCGATTATGATTGCGGCATCCCTTTTCATAATCTGAATTATGAGAACTTGGCAAATTGAAATGGTAATAGTATAGCAAAAGACTGGTTTAGTCTTTATGTGAGACATCATGAATCGTGTCCCATATGCTTCGGATATAGGATCGATTACATGTGCTATATTCATCCTTTCTAAAAAATTTCAAATGCCTGGGGCATTAAGGATGGAAAAGGTTTAGAACTGGATATGACTAAAAGGATTCAACAATTGTCGAGGACAATCTAAGGTTTACCAAAGGTTGTTTACTCAAGGACAATTGGAAGTATAGTGATAATTCTGGAAGGACCATATTGACATAATCTGTAAGGAGGCAACTCTTGTTCTGAAGTGATAGTCAAAATGGAATCTGGAAATGTTTCAAAGTTAGAATTTTCAATCTGTGTAAGATTAAGGAAACTTAATGCAAGAAGGATATTTCCAAGGAGTTGATCTCCTTTGTAATACTTTGTAATGATTGTTGCCAAGCCTTTGTGAGTTTGTGCATAATCGTTACAAGAGTATCAATGCATATAAGTTTAGAATCTAACAGATTTCAGTAAATGACATGAATTTGGAATTCTTGCATTTGTAGTAAGGATTTGGGAGTGTGAAAAGAGAATCATTGAAGCTATGTTCAATTGATCTAGTTCACAAAGTAATGATCATAGACAAACATAGTATGCATACTTGGTGTGTGGCATGACTAGTGTTTAAGAAAACATAGTGTACATGCTTGGAGCATGGGACAACTATTGTTTTAAATTCAAGAATAAAGTTGATAGCTGAAACAGTATACAATGAATAAGGTGTAATCATATGGTGATAAATAAAAGGTGTTTTATTTATGTTTAAAGGGTTGATACCATATTGGATTCAATTATTATTGTGTTTCATTTTGCATGTTTTGACTTCCCGAATAAACTGGGTTATTCTTCCGGAATGACTAAGTTATTCAAACCATCCACAGTCGGTCATATGTTGGAAGTAGATATGAATTAAGACTGTCATGGGTTGGTTTGTAGAGGTCTAAGGTGTTGGACAAAGGGCTACAACACTCATGAGTGCTCATAAGTTCTGAGTATTGGATTCAACCCGCGCTCATTGGAATCACTTCATGGATTTTATCACGAGTGATCATGAGACGATAATATCTTATATTCTTCAAACCTAGAGATATGAGCTGTTACTATGAGTTGATAGTACATTGATTGCACGAAAACGCATACGGTAACTCGGTGTTATAAAACGTGCCTTTGTGTATGATTCAACAAGTAGTAGAACAAGCCATATGAGTCGAAGTTTATCCGTTCCTTTTACCTTCAGGATAAAAGCGATATCTGTGGGCCCCTCGATGATTTGATGATGACAAATGGAAGTGCTCAGCCGGGCCAGGACTGATTTGATTTGTTCAATTAGTCAGTCGTCATAAATCGAAAATCGGGAAACAACAAATGGACAGAGATAATGATTATAATCCATGTCTCAGTCCATATGATATCTAGAATGGAGGAATATATGATCCCTTATCTAATGGACAAGTCATTGACAAAGGTCAGAGTTCACCGACAAGGTCAGAGTTCGACAGCGGCTTTAAGAGCTACGATTGCCAGTTAGGTTTGAAGTCATACGCAATAATAGTTTTAGACTTATCCAAGTGGGAGACTGTTGGATTAATGTCTAAGTCCGTAACTATATTTGGTATGTACTTGACCCGACCCGGCATGGTCCATTTGGGTTGCACTTCACCGACACAATTTATATGGATAATCTTTTGAGAATAGTATGTTTATGATTAATATTAATATATTATAAGTTCTAATATATTATTATGGAATCATATTATTTAATTAGTATTGATCAAGAATTAATTTATAATTAATTAAGTGATCAAAAGGAACTAATTAAATATGGACTCTTATATATATGGAATGGGCCAAGTTCATTTAGGTTGGGCTAAGCTTTCATGGATAGTCCATGGAGTGTTTAACCCATGGATCCTAGGAAATGATAGGTCATGGGTATTAGGGTTTAACCCTAATCCTCCATACTATATAAAGATGTCCTTGGTTGGTGAAATTGGCACTAGTGTGGATACACAAAAGAAGGGCTAGGCAATTTCACTAGAGAGAACCAAGTAATCATATTCTCTAAAGTATTCCAAGGTGTCTTGGTGATTTGTGATTCCACTTGAGGCTTCCACACTATTGGGGCTAAGCTCTTAAAGCTTGAAGACATCAAGCTACATCAAGAGGTATGTATTCTATCTTGTTACATTCATAGTTTTTGTATGCTAGATTAGGATAATACCTTGGATGTTCTTATTTGCATGTATAATAGAGAAAACATAGATCCAAGGTATTTAGGGTTGCATGTACACTTAGGAAGTGTTAGAATGCTCAAAACCCAACAGGTATATCGTCCTAATTTTGTCTACTCTGATTTCTCGTAATCCTTAGCGAACGAAGAGAAGGGGGCATTATGTCCCACTACTATCGTAAGTACCTTAGGCTGTCGCGGATACCAAAGACACGATGGTCCAACTTGCATTTGATTACTGTGACCTTACTAGCTTTTCTAACGAGACACTTTGGCCCGCTAGCACATAAAAGCTATTGAAAGTACTTTTAGAAAATATTGGGTCGTTCAAGGCCCAATAACATATAAGCGTTATCCCTTTGGGCCCAAAGATCATGTTGACGGGCTTGCAACGCCCAACAAGCATGATTTTAAACTCATAAGCCCAAAGTTTGTACATTTATTCCTTTTAGTTATCACATATCTAGTGGAGAGTTTTGATTTAGCGATTGTTGTCTTGTATTGATTCGAGACCGAATCAATTCGTTTATAACGATATTTGGTATTGAAGGTGTATTCGTTTTCTGTTTTGTCGCTAGTCGGGTATCTTGTATTTTGTCTTAATGAATTAATTTGTTTAAAAGTATGATTTTGACCTTTCCACTATCTTTCTTTTATAAAAATAACACTTTTATTCCTTTATATAAAAGAATTTTGTTCTTAGTCCTTAAAACATTTTCTTGACACTTTTGTATCATAAACTTCTTGAAAAGACATTTTTAACCCCAAAATTTATTTTGTAAACAACTTTAGTCCTTCTAGAATGGAGTTTCTCGGTTAGAACCCCAAATTTCGCCATTTTTACAGTTTTGGCCCAAAATGTAAAAAGTTTACATTTTTGATCCTTTTTGGAATTAAAAAGCATTTTTGACCTTTGAAATTGTTTTATTTCACTTTTTATTCCCTGTTTTGCAGAATGTTACAATTCAGCCCCTTAAAGCTTCAAATTTTGCAATTATGGGCTTATTGGGCCGAAAAGCCCAAATTTAGCCCATTAAGCTAAATTTTGCATTTCAAGTCCTTTTCAAATTCCAATATTCAGAAAAATGATTATAGAAACTGTTTTGACTCCTTTGACCCTCAAGAAACCGTGACTTGACAGGTTTTACCCAAGTTTTGTAATTTTTGACAATTTAAGCCCTAAAATGGGTTTTATGTTAGATTATGTTCCTCATAACCTTATAAGCTATTTTTCATGGCTTGTTTAGTGTAAAAAACTTAGATTATGTTTGTTTCCTTTCTCGTATCATAGATCTCGAGTTAACACCTGTTTTGGTTACATATTTATCACAAAAACACAAAAAATCACACACATACATGAATAAAATCACACATAGCATACACATACACATAGATCTACACATTTTCTTGTATTCTCTCCAATAAAACATATGGAAACCGAAAAAGAAGGGTATGAAGCTCAACTTGAGTTGTAGTTTCGGTTTTGAAGAAGAATAGAAGAAGTTTGATGCTATTTCTTGGCTTTTGCAACCTTCCTTGGAAGATCTCGAACTTAGATGATTTCTAAGAAGGAGGTCATGATTTTGTATGGATTAGAAAGAGGTTTTTGATAAAACAAAGAGTCTAGGTCATAGATCCAAGTATGAATTTACCTTAGATGATGAGTTTTGTGGAATAATCTCTTTGAAAGCTTCCTAGATCTCGAAAATTTAGAGAGGAATGGAGAGAGATTATTTGAGAGACTTTGAGTGAAGTGTGTGTGTATGGGGGAGACTCTCGGCCGAAAAGAAGAAAGAGAGATGAGTGAAAGGATGGTTGCATGGAAATATGAGAGTGTGCATGGAAGACCATTAAATAAAAATGAGTTGGCACACACAAGGTCAACTCTTCCTTCTTTGTGAGCTTGGGCCAAGAATGGAGAGGGAAAAGAGAAAGAATTGGGTCTTGAGTGCTTATCCCATATTATGATCACTTTAGATGATGTTTGGGCCCAAACAAATCAAAGTGTAATTTTTATGACCTAATAGGGCTAAGTTAATTTGGTTGTGACCCATTAAGGCCCGAAATATTATGTTTCATGTATATGGGTCCATTTAGGGCCCATTAGAGAGTTCTAGATTCAAGATGGATAATTTGGAAGTTTATTAGTCCATTAGGCCCAATAGGGAAATCCTAGTCCAAAGTGAACTCAAATTGGGATTTCAAAGGTTTCTAATTCTTTGTTGAACATTTATATGGCCAGAATGAAGTATTTGATCAAGTTTTGCTGTTATAGAATAAGCATCATGCATACTTTCATGTTATTGATTCATAGTTGTTATAAGTGTTGTAGTTACAAGGCACCAAAATTTCTAGTTGTGACCAAATGACTCTACAATCCTTTCTATGAGTACTAAATGGATACAAGTTATATAAAACTCAGAGTAAATAAACAATCCATTGTATGTATCTGCCCTAAGCCCACAACCAAACAAGGAACAAGAAGTAAGGCGGAAAGCACACATCCTATTTTTTGTTAGATCATTGTTGTATATAACCATGGCATATTCACTTTTTACTCATGGAGTTAATTGTAATAGTTCCTTTATATTTGATGAAAAGATTCTTTAAGAAAATCCTTATTTCTTATAATAAAATAGTAACCACAGTGGTTCCTTATATAATAATTTAGTTTATACTACGTATATATAATCTAATATCGAATAGATAGTTAATTGTGTGAATCTACCCTAAGCCCACAACCAAACAAGGAACAGGAAATGAGGCGGAAAGCACACATCCAACTACCTATCGGGTATTAATTATAGATAACCCTAATGTATAAACTAAGGTATTATAGAGTTAACCACCTAAGATCCTTTAAGTTTATACCGGTTTAATAAAATGGATTAAACCCTTTACTGGTAAGTTTCTAGTTTTGTATACCAAAAGTTCTAATTTGAAAAGTATGTTTTGTACTAGAAAACTGTGCATTTAATTAGTGTCCTATGACTTGACCAATACCTGGTACCCTTTATGATGAATTAATGTATACGGAAAATATATATCACTAAGATCAAATGTATAATAAGCTAGGTGAATCCGCTCTATGCCCACAACCAAACATGGAACAGGAAATGAAGCAGAAAGTGCATATCCTATTACCTGTCAGATCCTATTAATGTATATCCCTTCATGTATACATTAAGGAATCATAAGGTTAACATTATGGTGCCTTTCTACTGAATGTACTAGACCTGACTGTTCTGTTTGTCATTTGTAAAATGTAACTTTTCCCTGGATTATAACCATATTGACTCGAAAATATTTTACATTAACTCTCAATTGGTACTGTCACTTTATGAAAGAAATAGGAATTAAGGTCATAATGTGAAGGCTAGTACCCATACTATATGCTCTCCTTGTCAAGAGATTATGGGAACCAAACGCGACTTCAACAAACCAGTTTCTAGGCCGTGTAATCCACATTAAAATTATGTGTTAATGTATACCCAATTTAACGATCACCTTTTGTTTAGAACAATGAGTTGGTGATTCATTTGTATAATTAGATCATGTAGTAGTTCCATGCTATAGGAACATAGTATGTTCGTTCTGTTATAGTATCTTAGTATGTTCTTTCTATTATCATGTATAGTATCTAGTATGAACTGAACCTCTAAACTATACCCCTTATAGTTTACTAGTGTTTTACTTGAAGTGTTATGGAAAATACTAATTTATCTACTAAGTTATGATTGTACTTTAAAAACAGAGTTTTGTTAAACTATAAAGTAACATAACTTTAAAAGAGTTTTTAAAATGTTTTCATCACTCATAAATGACAAAAGCAATCATTTGAAAGATGTTTTTAACAAACATTTACATAATTATCATTGTGTTCAACTTGTATTCCCCCCCCCCCTTAAAAGCATTTAAAACAGTTTAAAAGATCGATTATGGGGTATGAACTCACCTGATGTGGATGTACGTAAGGATCAGAAGCTCCACGAATGAAGTCCTGAGACTTAACGAGACCTAAATGACATATAATGGCATGTATTGTCATAAATATAGTGTTTATAAGCAACCAAATGCAAGGAAATACCTCATGGGACTAGGAAACACTTTGACCAAGTGTTGGAATCACATGTGATTCACTAAGAGGGAGTGTACGGCCAATATGAAGAGTGTACGGCCATGGGCGTACGGACAAGGAGTGTATGACCGTGGGCGTACGGACAAGGAGTGTGTTCTTGGTGTTCTTGGTGAGATTTGAAGATCTAGTCAACAGATGATTTCCAATGGAGGAAATCAAAGGGTGTTACTAGGAGAAGAGGTCTAACAACAAAACAAAACGGAAGAAAGGCTTACATTCTTGAAGATCGGGTGAGAATCTTGATGATAGTTGAGAGAAAACTCGATGTTCTTGACTTGGAAACTGAAGAATATCTTATAAATGAAGGGAGAACATACTTAAGGAGGGGGTGTACGGCCCAACATGGGTGTACGGCCGTACACTCCCTCAAATGGAGTGTATGGCTTGTTTGTTGGTTTAGAAGTGTACGCGACCCAATCCTATACTTGAGGCTTGAATGTACTAAGCTTTGGACCTTTGAATGGACTCTAAACAAGGTTAAATGATAGCATAAATGAGTATGAAACTTAGTTGAGTTGACTGGTTGGGCTTTACAAGGCAAGAATTTTCGGGTTGTCACATCATCACTCCATTAGATGGAATTTCGTCCCGAAATTAGCTTTGTTAGCAGTACTACTAGAGTTGCGCTCCTCTGATTGGCAGAATACCTACTCGTAGACTTGGTGACTTTTCCCTAGTGTTCATGATAGGACTCATACTCGGTCCATCTATCATTACCTCATGTATAGAAGTCGCATATAATTAGGATTAGTAAGATGGTCGGATGTGCGACTCTGCCCCAGGTCCACAACCAAACAAGGAACAGGAGATAGGGTGGAAGCATACATACTAAATCTATGTAATCATAATCATATACCACCCTCGCGTATACACTGAATAGTAATAGATGAGTTGTATTCGTCCTTAGCCTCTGTGCTCGAACTTTGTCGGCTGAATGAGTGGTATTTCGGAAAGGGCTGCAGAACATACGACGGCAAGGCTTTGGAGGACAAAGTTCCCTTCGCACGAGTACTTCGTGGTCTAGAATACGAAAGACAAAACTGAGGTTTAGGTCGAACTGTCTTTACGAATGACAAAGGTTTCATGAACTTGACTGTCGAGGAAATAGAAACATATGAACTTAGTATGGTGAGGACAACGCCAATTCATGACGAATGATAGTAACAGACTCTTTACTGAACAATGTTTGGTCGATTTGAAAGAAACGTCTATTCTACGATGATGTACTCCTAGTGTGTTCTACAATGTACTTTGTGTAAACGTTCTAGTGCTTTTTGTTTTCCCCTTGATGTTAACACTTCTACGTATCGTACTACTATGTGCGAGTACATTCAATGAAAGTGCTTTGATAACTAGTGTTGATACTTCATATCATGATCCTCCTCGGTACCACTACGATTGCTTGTCATATACAAGTTATGAATAATTAAGATAAATAAGACGATCAACTGAGTAACTCGGCCTGAAATCCACAACCAAACAAGGAACATGAATTAAGGCGGAATCACTCACTCTAAGTCTGCAAAATCTTAGCTATGCACAACCCTTAATGTACATACTAAGCCATCAAAGCTTCTCAGAACGGATCTTTTGGTTCTCTTGAATACTATGACCTATTTCAATATGTGAGTTATTATAATTACTTTTAAGTGTTGTTCCCCAAGCTTTAATCTTATATAAATATAAAATAATTTTTAAAGTAATTACTATTTCGAAAACGCACCACTGCTCGTTGACGACTCTGGGGTTGATTCTCCGGCGGTGATCATCAGAATTCGTCCATCCACTCCTGAGTTCTTTCTTATCGGGCAGTCCCTCTGGTAGTGTCCGATCTCACCACAACCATAACAGGCTTGGTTTTCTTCAGGTCTGGGGACTTGGGAGTTCGGTTGAGTCGTTGCCCTGTAGTAACGGACTGTGTGTCCCTTTCTGTGGATGTTTAGACACTGCATTTCCCGGCATACTCCGGTGTTGTGATAGTTGCACTTTCCACACTTCAGGAGGGTTCCAGCATACCTACTAGTAGGTGCTGGAGTAGTAAGCGTTCTAGCGGCGTATATAGTACTCATTTGTTGCTCTTGCGGGGGTTCTTGTGTTGTTTGCTTCTTCTTCCACTTGTTCCCGGAATTATGATTATATTCCTTTCCTTTTGATGGCTTAGGAATGAGACTTCTACACCATGGCTTACTCCATGGTCAATGAGTCGTTGGGCCAGGCGTTTGGCACTATCGAATGTGGCTAGGTTAGAAGACAACACATCTCCTTGAAACGGGGCAGTTGGACCCCAGATGTATCTTTCTATCTTCTTGCTCTCTGAGGTAACCATCCCGGGGCATAGTGCTGCCAGGTCGCTAAACCTGTCAGTGTAGGCCACTATGTCTGTGCCGACCATCGTGAGCTCCCATAGTTCTTGTTCCAGCTTTTTAACTTCGCCTAAAGGACAATATTCTTCAATCATTAACTCTTTTAGGTTTTGCCAACCTATTTAGTTACCCATTGATAGGTCAGTGACTTAACATGGCTATTCCACCATGTTAGGGCTCTGTAAGAGAAGGTGCAGGCAACAACCTTCACTTTACTCCCTTTTGGGCAAGAACAGATTTCGAAGACCGAATCTGTTTTCTCGAACCATCGCATCAGAGCGATGACTCCATCATTTCCATTAAAGGAATTGGGTTTGCAATTCACGAAGTCCTTATACGAACACTCCCTTAGGTGTCTGTGAGAATCTCCGGAGTTGGCTAACTGGGTACCGCTATCAGATTCGAAGGTACCACTTTCGCCGAAATGAGCTAGAGCAGTTGCCACTACGGAGGATATCGCTATTTGGAGAGTAGCAGGATCGAATTGTGGCGGAGGTAGTGGCGGTTGAGTTGGAGTTATCGGAGTAGTGCGTCTGTTTGATCTACGAGGAGGCATCTTTGCTAAAAGAATACAAAGATGAGATGGGATAAGTCTATAGCAGTAGAGATAAGCTGAAACATGAAAGACATGGTTATCCTAGTTCTGAGTGTATGTGGTCCTGACTTCCATAGGGTTCTGGAAACAATTCATAAAAGATTATATACCTAATAAACCTTATGAATTAGAAATGCTTGTCCTCGCATGAATATCAGTGACCTGAATAACTGTCACACCCCCAAACCAGAATGGCGGAAACGTTCGGGGGTGGATGACCTCATGCTCAGTATCATAACCATAGTGAAGAAAATAAAACACAACCATCATAGATATAATTTAAAAGATTACATTGTTTCCAAATTACATGTTACAAAAGTACATGTTTTCAATTAAATTACATATGATGATAAAATGCAGCAAAATAATCTACTCCTTAGCATCTTGACTTCAGAAATCTTGCGGTTACCTGTATTACTGATTACCTGAGAATACAAGTTGTTTGAAAAGAGACTGTCAACATAAAGCTAGTGAGTTCACAAGTATTTTATAAAAATCAATGTTGTTTCCTTAGCGTTTGTTACAAGTTTGTTTTGCAGAAAATCCAATATTTTCTAAAAGATTTGTTGTAAACTGAATTGAAACAAGGCCTAGTATGTGTAAGTAAATTGTCATACTTATATGTGTGTTTTATATTTAAATAAAACTCCTTTGTATAAAGCCTTATAATTGTCGTGAATTTTATGTTGTGTAATTATTCCATGCGAGATGTTATAATTGTTGGAATAGTGTCTAAGCCCGTAACTATATTTGGTATGTACTTGACCCGGTTGTGCATGGTCCTTTTGGGTTGCCTTCTCCAAAGCAACTTGACAATGTAATTTAAGGAGAAAGAGAGAAAATTATGGTTTATTAATATATTATAAGAATAATATATTAAAGGAGAAATCATATTTATTTAATTCGTATTAGTCATAAATTAATTACGAATTAATTTGGTGACTAAAAGAGATTAATTAAATAAAGGGGTATAAACTGTCAAATGTATGATAGTTGAGTTATGGGTTAAGGAAACCTAATGGACTTAAGGGGGAACGAAATTATGATGGGGATCCATCATATTTTCGTCCAACACCTTATTCAGAAGGTTCCTTGGGCTGCTTGGTGGTTAAGCTGTCCATTAGAGTTTAGACTGAAACCCTAGTAGCCTGCAAATATAAATAAGACCCCTAAGCTATGGAAATCGGCTACACTATATGCCAACGGAACCCTAGGGCCGATTTCTAGCATCTCTTACCCTCTCTCATATTTCCTTCTTGCTTGTGGGGTTTGTGAACCATTAGAGGAGTTACAATTATGACTCTAAGCTCAAGATCAAGAAGATTACAAGGATTCAAGCTACTTGAAAGAGGTAAACCACATAGATCTGTTTTTTTATGATAATTTCGAATTATATATGATAGATCTAGGTTTGTAAGTCCTAGAATCAAAGCATGTACAATAGAGAAACCTAGATCCAAGCATTAGGGTTTGTATGAGCACATAGGAATGTTTCTTATGCATAAAACTCATTAGTGGTATCAGAGCCATGATTGGTTTCAATGGTATGTGATGCTTAATTGTTTTGCTTGCTAAAAATCGAGTTTTTTTGCCTCTGCCTGACTCAACTCGGCGAGTCAGTATCTGGACTCGGCGAGTTTGTGCGTCAGGTAGAGGGTACTTTGAGATTTAGTTGCTGTTTTGACTTGGATTTGATGCCTAAATTGTTTTTTGAAGTTAAAATCTGAATTTTATCTTAATTAAATGATTATCCTTGCCAAAACAATAGATAATTTCAAATCTTTTGAATATTGGTTATTTATATGATAAATATGGATTATTTAAAATAATTTGGTAATTATCTTATGACTAAAATAAGATTAGGTCAAATATAGATAATTATGAAATTAATTGTTTAATTTAAATTATTTATTATTTGATCCCTTATGTTTTGAAAAGTTCAAAACTTGCTCTCAAGTTTTGAAATTTGAATTTTGTGATTAAAAGTTTAGTTTTTGAATAATTTAAATTTCAAACCCTTAGAATTTTACATGTTCAAAATTCAACCCTATATTATTATATATTATTACAAGCTTAACAATATATATATATATATATATATATATATATATATATATATATATATATATATATGTATGTATGTATGTATGTATAACTTAAAGAAGCTAGTCTTACCGTTAGTAGGCCCCATTCACGAAGCCAATCTATAAGGTGGGTATAAGGTCGCTACCTATAAAATGGTGCTTAATGGGTGTACACTCACACCCACCGCTTGCTTGACTGGTGGAGGGTCGTTAGCCGAACGGGTAGGATAGGGCAACCCTCTCCTCATTAAAAGTATAATGTAAGATAAAAAGTAACTACATGTTTTACAAATTCCCAATCTTAGTTACTTTAGGGTAAAATGTGAAAAATGATGCTAATCCATGGAATTGCACTTTGTACCTTTGTCAAACGTTGGTGGAGCGCGTGTGGTTAACCGACACATCAATTTGGGGATGACATTGGTAGCAAAGGGTGACTCTATGTTTGTCATAGATCAATGGAGCGTGTGTGGTTTACTGGCACATTGATTAGGTGATAAAGACATTGAGTGCACCATGTTGATTCACATGGTTATTCACAATTTGTTTGCGATCCTCGGTATCCCAGTCACAAATTTGAAATGCATATAGAGATTTAAACATGCCATTGAAAAGTTCAATGAATCTCAAAGATCTAGGAGTTTTCAATACATTTAAAACCTAAATTTCTTTTTCGTTTTTCATGGTGAGAATTAGTGAATCGTCATTCACTTACCTTCAAATTATTTACTTTTAGAGTACGGCATCCCTTTCTAAGTTGTAAATAATGTTGTTGGATCCTAGCCCTAATTTCTCATTTGAGTGTTTAATTAGGGATTCATTTCTAATCAAACTTTGTTCCTTTCTTTTTCAGATGTCTGCAAACAACAACAACAACAACAACAACGCTTCTGGGTCATTCTCGTTGATGAACCTGTGTCAGAAAGTGACATTTGATGGGTAAAACTTCAACGAGTGGATGAGGTATATTCGCATGATCACACGCTACGAGGACAAAGAATATGTCCTCCATGAAAAGCTTGAAAAGATCATCCCAGATGTTGCTACTCCTGAAGAGTTGGCCGCCTTTGAGGCCCACGAGTGTGCTGCTACGAAAGTTCACTGCATCATGCTGGCCACTGTGACATCCCCAAAATCACGGCCAGAAAAGACCGATTTTGTTTATGCTTTATAAAAATCAGAGTACTTCATCTTATAAAAAGGTTGCGGAATTTGTTCCCAGAAAAACATGGTAAATACATTATTAAAACATTTTTGAAGAAACGTATTTATTTCATTTAAAAATGTTTGGGATGTCATCGTTAATACTGAAACATAAGCATAAACAGAACTTACAATGATTTACACTAGTGATCTACATCTCTTTTAAATCTCTCAGTGTAATGTCACTTCACTATGCCACCTGTGATATACATAAACTGAGTGGGTCAGGTTGGGAAACCTGGTGAGTACATAGGGTTTTCAACCCACAATAATATAATTATTATATTCAATCAAACAATCAACCCAATTACCCATCCCTATTATCTTCTTTACTCTTTAAGGATTTAACCTAAGAGTCATCTATCCTGCATTCGTTTATTCCGAAGTCCCTTTATAGGACTGGCACTAAATCCATAGCCGCCAATGTTCGTTCATAAAGCACTAATTCCATAGCTGCTATAGTCTATTCATCGGGTACTAAATCCATAGCTACCAGTCTTTATCTAATAGGTACTAAGTCCATAGCTACCAATGTTCAACAGGTACTAAGTCCATAGCTACCAATTCCTACAGGTACTAAATCCTTAGCTACCAACGTCTAACTAATAGGTACTAAGTCCATAGCTACCAATTCCCAACAGGTACTAAATCCATAGCTACCAACGTCTAAAAGGTACTAAGTCCATAGCTACCGGTGTTTGTCCCATAGGCACTAAGTCTATAGCTGCCAATGTATACTCACGTCATCTTCTATCTCTCATCATTCATCTACCCATCTCATACCCAACATTTTCGTATATATAAGATACGTATACAGTTTAAGTCCTTTAAAACATGTATAAAACGTTCAACCAACATAGACAGCAAGTATTCAGATAATATGCACACATAACATGTAGTTTATATACAATACTTCATATCTATGTGTAAGATGAAAGGGACTATGCACTCACCTGAAAGGTGGTGAGTCGGCACTCGGACAACACTTCGTTACTCTTAAAACAATTATCCCTTGACGAAACCTAGTATCATTACCACTAGAGTTTAGTCTAACGCTTGACGAGACTAATTTAATGGTCTAGCTATTATTACTATTATATAAGCATTAAATAACACTCAATATAACTCATAATAATAGCCCAAATAATTATTTTAAGGTCCTAACAATGTTACTATAATTAAATAAAATCTATATTAAATATACTATAGGCGTAGCTCACTTACAGCGGGTTTTTATTAAAAACCGGGCTTTGCTGGAGCAGCGTTTCCAAGCCGAAAGCTTTTCTTCTCGGAGCCGTCGGGCGCTCCGGGGCTTTCTTCTCGTGATAGGGAGGTTCCCTAGACTTGGGAGGGGTTTAGGGAGGTTAGAGAGAAGTTAGAGAGAGAAAGAAAGGCTTATGGTGTGAAGAAAATATGAGGAGTTCACCCTTGTATTTATAGGAGTTTTATAGTAAAGTAGTCTCTAAGCTTCGTCCGTAACTTTTGCATACGAGCTCCGTTTTTGTCTGTCTTTTTACCGTTGAGTTCCTATTAATGAGATCTTCAACTTTCATTTAGACCTCGTTGGCTAATTCTCATTCTATCTCGGATTTACAAAACTGTATCAAATTCGCCGCGCTCGAAAAGTAGGGACTAAGCTTCGTCCATAACTTTCGCATACGAGCTCTATTATCGACGTTCTTTATATCCACGCGTTGGTATTTACGAGTACTATAACTTTCATTTAGATCCCGTCGGCTAAAAATCGACCGATCTAAAATTCAGATTTCGGGCTGTGCACTGCTATGCTAAATCTTAGAAAAATCATAACTTCCTCATACGAAGTCAGATTTGGGCGTTCTTTTTATCGATTTTCTTAGTTTAACATATTCTACGACTTTCGTTTAGATCGCTAAGGCTAAATCTCGCTCTATCGTAAATTCACTATTTACGCTTCCCGGTATCGTGCCGGTTCCGTCGCGAAACTTCAACGGGTCATAACTTCTTCGTTATAACTCGGTTTTCGGCGTTCTTTATATGTACGAAAACCTTGTAACATACTATATAACTTGGTTAAGATTATTTATTCTAAATAATCTTTTGTCGAAAAGTCGTTTTCGACCCCTATTGCCTCTAAATTGACTAGCCCGGATTTGCGGGCGTTACAGCCACCATGAACCCCGAACTCCAAAAGTCCTATGAGGACATGTATCCGTATGAAATGCATCAGGATTTGTTGGACAAGCATCACCAGAGCGCGAGGAAAGAGCGCTATGAGATCATTACTAACATGATCACCGCTAAGATGGGGAGTGGAGAATCCCTAACCTCTCATTTGCAGAAAATGCAGAGGTATGTTGATCGTCTTCTCAAACATAATGTTAAGTTTGATGAGGATTTGGATATCGACATAATCCTCCACTCCTTGCCCTCCTGCTACGACCAGTTTAGCATGACCTACCACATAAACAAGGAGGAGGTCTCCTTGAGCAAGCTCCAAGGACTCTTGAGGACTGCTGAGAGCAACCTCAAAGACAAGTCCGTTGCACCATCCCCTATTTTGGCCGCTCCTGTGATGGCAATAAGTCAAGGAAAGGGTAAAAAGGGGAAGGCTCCATGTAAGAGCCACCATAAGGGGAAGCCCCGTGATGGTTCATCCTCAAGTGGGACCAAAGCAGGCCCTGCTAAACCCTCATCCGATCCCAAGGAAGCAGAGTGCTTCTATTGTCACCAAAAGGGCCACTGGAAACGAAGTTGCCCTTAGTATCTGCAAGATATAAAGGATGGGAAGATTAAGCCCGCCTTTGCAGGTATGCATTCTATTAAATCTAATAACTCATCATTTGCTACGTCATGGGTTCTTGATACAGGGTGTGGTCACCACATTTGTTCTGATATGCAGGGCCTAAAAACCAGTAGGGATGTGGAACATGGAAAGATGAACCTGATTATGGGAAACAGAAGATCTTCGCCTGTGACCAAAGTCCGTGTTTATTATTTAGTGTTTAGTAATGGGGTAGGGATAGATTTAAACAATTGCTGTTATACGCCAGATATGGAAAGAAACATTATTTCTTTTCATGGGTTGTTTAGACAAGGTTTCAGATATTCTTTTGATAATAGTAATGGTTCAATTAATGTTTATTTGAATGGTGTCTTTTATTTCAATGCATTACCTTGTAATGGGATTTATGAATCTGTGATGGTTGTTGATAATCTAGACAAAGCATGCTAATGGCATTGTCGCCTTGGCCATGTCAACAAGAAACCCATAGCCCAACTCCAAAAGGATGGAGTGTTGGATTCATTCGACCTTAGGGACGATGACACGTGTGAATCGTGTTTACTTGGGAAGATGACCAAGTCACCCTTTACTGGAAATTGTGAAAGGGGTGAGGGTCTATTGGATCTCATACACACCGATGTGTGTGGGCCCTTTAGATCCACCACAAGGGATGCTTGCCGCTTCTACGTGACTTTTATAGATGATTATAGCAGATATGGATATATCTACTTAATGAAGAAAAAGTCGGAAACCTTTGAAAAGTTCAAAGAGTTTAAGAATGAAGTGGAGAATCAGCTGGGCATGAAAATCAAGATGCTTCGGTCAGACCGAGGAGGAGAGTACCTAAGTCTTGAGTTTTACGACTATCTAAAGGAATGCAGAATTATTTCGCAATTGATGTCTCCGAGGATGCCACAATTGAATGGTGTGGCTGAGAGACGTAATCGGACCTTGTTGGACATGGTTCGTTCTATGATGAGTCGGACTTCATTACCAATAGCCTTCTGGGGGTATGTCTTAGAGACTGCCACCCATATCCTTAACTTTGTTCCCACCAAGAAGGTTACCAAGACTCCTCACGAAATGTGGACAGGGAAGGCTCCCTCGTTGGCACATATTAAGGTTTGGGGTTGCGAGGCTTTCGTAAGACGAGAGAGTCACGACAAACTCCAACCTTGTAGTGAGAAGTGTTATTTCATCGGCTATCCGTAGAAGCCTTTTGGCTATCTTTTCTATAGACCGAGTGACAATGTTGTCTTCGTTCCTAGGAGAGGAGTTTTCCGAGAAAAGTAATTGATAAGCTGTGACATCCCCATTTTCACGGCCAGAAAAGACCGATTTTGTTTATGCTTTATAAAAATCAGAGTACCTCTTTTAATAAAAATGTCGCGGAATTTATTCCCAGTAAAACATGATAAATATGTTATTAAAACATTTTCGAATAAACGTATTTTATTCATTTTAAAACATTTGGGATGTCATTGTCAATATAGAAACATAAGCATAAACAAAACTTACATTTATTTACACTAGTGATCTACATCTCTTTAATCTCTCAGTGTAATGTGACTTCATATCAACACATGTGATATAAATAAACTGAGTGGGTCATGTTGGGAAACCTGGTGAGTACATAGGGTTTTCAACCCACAATAATATAATTATTATGTTTAAACAATCAAGCAATTAAACCCAATTACCCATCCCCATTATCTTCTTTACTCTTAAGGATCTACCCTAAGAATTAGCTATTTCTCGTTCATTCATTCCTAAGGATTATCCTAAGGAATCGGCACGAAGTCCATCGTTACCAAAGCTTATAGATTACAACTGGTGAACACGTAGTCCAAAACATCTGGTAAACACTTAGTTCAAAAGTAACTAGTGAACACACTTAGTTCAAAATACCTAGTGAACACACTCAGTTCAAAGATACGTAGTGAACACACTCAGTTCAAAATACCTAATGAGCACCTATTTCAAAAACACCTACAGGTTACGAGCTTACTAGCGTTCCACCGGACCGTCTAGTATCGCCCATGGTCATCATCTATACTCCACTAGATGACTGGCTCACTGACAACATTGATGTCTCCCATCGTGTTATCACAAAACAACTATTTCATCTACCCATGTTTTACCCAACACATTTTGTAGATATAAAATACATATACAGTTTAAATCATTTAAAACATGTATAAAAATCTTTCACCCAGCATAGACAGCAAGTATTCAGACAATATGCACACACAACACGTAATTTATATTAAAATACTTCATATCTATGTGTAAGATGAAAGGGACTATGCACTCACCTGAGAAGGTGGTGACTCGGTACTCGGACTGCACTTCGTTTACTTTAAAATAATTTCCTTCGACGAAACCTAGAATTATTACCACTAGATTTTAGTCTAATATTTACCGTGACTTATTATTAGTCTTATTATTATTATTATATAAGCGTTTAAACAATACTTTCCAACCACTATGTATAGACAGCGGCCAGACATAAAACACCGGAGGGCAGGACCATTTTGGCATATAGCACTTATGAAATCCAACAACCCTATGCGGCCCTTTAAACCAGATTCCTCGTACCGCGAGTAGTTAAAAAGATATTATAACGACACTTATATAAGTCATAATAATAGCTCAAATATTTATTATAAATTTATAATAACAATACTAATTTTAAATATAAACTATATTTAAAATAGGGTAAGCATAACTTACTTACAAGGGGATTTTAGCTAGGAGTCGGGCTCTGTAGGGGCAGAACTTCGTCGCTGAATCTTTCTAAGAAAGATTCGTGCAGCGCTTCAGCGCTCACCTTACTATACAAAAACTATAGAAAGAGAAGTCGAATCACGAGGGACCGAAATGCTCGAGGGATAAGGAGAGAAAGACTCTTAAATCAAGAAAATGGTGCAAGAAATATGAGAGCCCAAGCCTCTTATTTATAGTAATTGAATTTACAAAAACTACCCTCCATAATTACTTAATGACCTTATAGCTATATAAACAACTAAACACCCCTTTATAATACTATTTTAAATAGATTTAACGATATTTGCATTAAACTAATGTCAACAATACTCAACAATAGTCTTATAATGACCGCATCGTCGATACCTTTCTAATGATATATACATTTGTATATATATGTATACGTATATATGATTTATACTTTATTTTAATACGTAAATATGTTATCATATTTTATAACTCATTCATACAGACTCCGTTTTTGAAGTTATTTATATCCACGCATAGGCGGGACTGTACCCTACAACTTTCGTTTAGACTCCGTCGGCTAATTTGGACTTTATTTTTAAAGTTATATTTTTAACAGGTCGGGACATGATTGGTCCGTTAAATCTTCATAACTTCTTCATCCAACATCCGTTTTCGCCCATCTTTTTCTCGTTATGCTACTCTTAACGAGATCTTCAATTCTTGTTCAGGTCGTGTCGGCTAAAAATCGCTCGATCTAATATTCGAATTTCAGGCTGTCCAATGCTAACCCGAAACTTCGAAAAATCATAACTTCTTCATACGAAGTCAGATTTGGGCGTTCTTTTTATCGAAGTTCTTAGTTTAACATATTCTATGACCTTCGTTTAGAGTGCCAAGGCTAAATCTCGCTCTATCGTAAATTCATTATTTACGCCTCCCGGTATCGAGCCGGTTCCGTCGCGAAACTTCCACGGGTCATAACTTCTTCGTTATAACTCGGATTTTGGCGTTCTTTATATGTACGGAAACCTAGTGACATATACTACAACTTGGTTCAAACTATTTATAAGCTTCTATCGAAAAGTCGTTTTCGACACTTATTGCCTCTAATTTGACTAGCCCGGATCTGCGGGAGTTACATAAGCCAAGAAGACAGTGGGAGGCAAATTGAACTTGAAGAGATTCAAGATCAAAGAGATGAAGGAAGCTCTGACACTGGCACTCAACTTGAGGAGGAAACTCCTGTTGAACCTATTGACGAGTCCTTACCTCTTCGACGTTCCACTAGGGCTAGTGTTACACCCTAGTTGTATGGATTTCATATTACTACTGAAGGGGATACATTTATTAGTGATAGTACATGTAACAACCCGTTATCCCGGGCATTATAAACCGAGTCTTGTAACCCCTTTTGAATGTAATGGGAAAATCATCGATAAATGAATTATTCAAAAGCTTTGATTTGGAGTACGCTATGTAGTAGATATCGTCTTAAAAATTCCAAATATATAAAGAACGTCCAAATCTGACTTCGCATGGGGAAGTTATGATTTTTCAAAGAAATTCCTTAAAAACGATTAGTTATAAAATAAATAATAAAAATAATTTTTGGATTTTGCCAACGGAGTCTAAACGAAAGTTGTAGATCGTAGTCTCACCTACGCGTGGATATAAAGACCATCGAAAACGGAGTTCGTATGAAGAAGATATGAATTTTTGAAGTTTATTAAATAAATTAATTATTTATTTAATTCAAAATTCGGATATTATCCGAAGAGGAGTAGCGTCCTTCTCCGAAGTACGCGCTGCGTACTCCTGTACGCCCCGCGTAACCGAGAGGATTGGCCTCGGATCGTCCACGTCGCCATATCCGAGGAAGCCGACCCGTCCGACCCGTCCGACCCGACGTCCCATCTGACCCGGCGTCCCATCCGACCCGAGAACCCAAGAACCCGTCCCATCCGAACCGAGGCAGTCGAGGCTTCGGTCATGCATGACGTACGCGTACGCAGCGCGTACGAGCGTACGCCCCGCGTACCGAGGCAGACCTGCCTTCCTATAAATAGAATGCGAGGGTTTCCAAAGAAAGGGTTCATTTCTCTTCTCTCTCTCTCAGCATTTCCTCGTTTTCCGTGTCCGTTCAAACCCGAAGCTCTGGCCTTTTTGGCTCAAGTCCCGAAGGCCGATCCTACTCCCGAGATTCCCGAGAATCCCAAGAAAAGTCAGTTTCCCGAGACGAAACTCTGCTCGGTTTTCCACCTCACAATCTTCAAACTATCAAGTGAGTTCATATCCCCTTCGAACACTCTTTAAATACATTTTAAATGTTTTATACTCTTTTTGGGGAGGAATACAAGTATACCCATGAATAAAATCGTGTGAAACATTAACCTTTTCATATACTTTTCATACTGTTGTTTTAACTATCTTGTGAAGCTATTATGATACAAAACCCCTCACAACACAGCTTTACCCTCTTTGGGATACAATATGTTTATAAATAGAAATATGTTTTATTTATATGTTTACATACAAACACATCATATCAAGGGTAACATTCCTTACTAAGTCATTTCATGCATTCAAAGAACTTATGATTATGCTTTGTCAAACATTGTGAAAGAGGTTAAACTTTGCATACAAACTACTACCTTATTACAGACTTAGTTGAGAATCCATGAGTCGTGTATATCTTCAAACGTTACTTTCTTTATTAGAAAATAATGCTACAAGTCCTGTCTATAACCAGAGTCTCCCGTTCGGAGAACGTGTCAAATGTGTATAGATCTATACGGGAAGTCATGATCCCGCGCCCCGACTGTTAGCTGCAGTCCGTCTTTTGGGGTGACAGTTGTCATAACGCTACGACGCCTGAAGAACGTCGCTACAGGCATATTATGTTTAGTATGGTTATAAAACTCATCGGATATACAATTATTATGGTATTATGCTTTTATGAACGAGTAGCTATTAAAACTATTCTTCATCTAACAAGTGCGATCTTCGTATAGCTTTATTATATAAAACTATGCCACAACTTTTAAGCACGTCGGTTGCTTGCGATTTTCGGTCTTAGAGACTGCCAGTTATGTTAGGAAAATAAGGGTTTTTCCTGTATACAAACCAAACAACTAATAGGAAAATAAGGGATTTTCTTGGTGCAACTATTCACAACTTACAACACGAACACTCATATGCATTTCATACTTTTATAAGAAAATAAGGGTTTTTCTTGGAAAGCACAACAAATCATATCTCAACTATTAGGGAAAATATGGGATTTTCTGGATCTAATACATTCATTTTCAACCCAATGAATCATAACCCCTTACATTTGAAACAGTGCGTTTTCTGGAAAACATGCAAACACTTTCGAATGGCATACATCTTCTCAAAACACTAATTATGAACTCACCAACTTAAATGTTGACACTTTTTCTTTGAAATAACTTGTATTCACAGGAAACCGCTAGCCAGGTAGCATCTACTTCTGAAGACTAACGCACTGGCGTTAGTAACATATTTTGGATCACCATTTTATATTTGATTCCTTTTGCAAACATGTAACACCTACAATCATGTAAACTTTTCAAACATATTTATATTATGGTGGTGTGTACTTTCCTTTCTATGAACTGTTATGATACTGAATATGACGTCCTCCGCCCCCGAACGATTCCGCCGTTCTGGTTTGGGGGTGTGACAGATTGGTATCAGAGCATCGTTTATAGTGAATTAAGTATATCAAAACCATTTTTTTTTATATACAACTATAAACTCAACTGGGCAAAAAGCACTCTGAGAAGAGTCATACTTTTGAAATTAAATCTATTTAGTTTTTGTAAAGTAAGCATGCATTCATTTAGTAATGAATAACAGTTCCACATCGTACCATATTAGAAGTATTATTAATGAGTTGTGCAGTACAGGTACGCCTTGGGACACGTAATCGGAACTGGGAAGGATATAGCCTGATCAACTATATTTGTCCGAGAGCCGACTAACGTGTGCCGAGGGGTGTCTGCAGTGGACAACAAATTTTAAAAACTTACCAAACCGTTATTAGAATCAAACACAATAATTTAAATGCTATAGGAGTAATTGCTATTTAAACTAACTTACATGTTTTGCATGTTCCGACTTTATTCAATTCTTATGACCCTATTTCTCGTACAGTCAAATGGCTGGATTTCACCACCCCAATGACCCCTACTTTCCCAACCACGGCAACGGAGGATGGATCGAAGATGATCCAGAAGAGGATGAGGAACCCATAGAATTGGGTGATGACTCCGGTACTGACTCAGAACCTGAAGTGATCGATCCACCACCCATTCAACCTCCTGTCCATGTGAGGAACTTCCAAGGACCCACTCCCGTCTGGGGAAGTCACCTACATCATTGGAGCCAACAACAAGGCATACGCCCTCCCTACGGCATGTGTCGGGACTTCTACGATGTCCGCGGTGGCAGTTCGGCTGATCGAGCACTCCCGGTAATGGTTGGTAAGTTAGCCAATCAGTCCTATCAGTCCGGAGTACAAGCAAGCCGACTCCGGGATATCAACGTGGAAGTGCAGGTTCACACTTCCGATATCCGTAGGCTGGACAAGACACAAGATAATGTCCAACTCCAGTCTGAGGCATTTCAGGCACAGATAATTGCAGCCCTAGCCGAGCTAAGGGAGCAACAAGCCGCTTTTGATCGACGCCTAATGGAATCGAAGCAATCAGATGCGGAGTCAAGCTCCAAGCGCAACCTACGTCGCAAGTAGTGCCTGCCAGAATTTCAAATTTTGTTATAAACTAGGACTTCGGATAAAAGTATTACTTTCTTTAAAAATTTTCCGTAACCGGAGGCCTTTAGAGAGGCCAAGGAATTTTGTCTAGACCCCGCTGTAACACAACTATATGTTTAATATATAAGGGTATACCGCTTTTCTTACCGTTGTTAATCTTGCGCAAATAGTTCGATTCATTGGTGCATCTATTCAAACTTTACCTTCAAGCTTAAAATATTGTGTCAATTAAACTCAACTTCCTAGAACTAATAGAAGTTCATTCAATATCATTCAACTTTGGACTGCCAAAACTTATAATTTTCTTCCATATTTTTCTTTTGGCAGCAAGATGCCTCCTCGTCCAAACTTAAGGCCCAGGCCGGGCACGGCACCACCACCACCTCCACCACCAGCTTATGATCCGGCCATGGTTCAGGCTGCTATCACAGCAGCGGTAACCGCAGCCCTCTCGCAAATAAACTCCCAAGGGAATGGAGGGGCGGGAAGCAGCACGAATCATCCAAATCATGGCACTGGTCATGGCCAAGGAAGAGAATGTACCTACAAGGAGTTCTCTAACGCTAAACCAAAAACTTTCAACGGAACAGGAGGAGTCATTGCACTAATGCAATGGTTCGAAAAGACCGAAACGGTCTTCGAGATCTGCTCGTGCCAAGAAACAAGCAAGGTTAAGTTCGCTGCTTGCACCTTCATAGATCGAGCCCTCACTTGGTGGAAAAGCCATGTGAACTCAGTGACGCTCACTGTCGCTAACGCCATGAGTTGGGAAGAACTGAAGGTACTACTACTGGAAGAATACTGCCCAAGGGGTGAAGTGCAAAAGCTCGAGCAGGAACTCTGGAATTTGAAAATGGTCGGGTCTGACCTAGTCACTTACACAGCTAGGTTCAACGATCTCGCTGCTTTGTGCCCTACCATGGTCAACCTAGAATCAAAGAAGGTCGAAAGGTACATTTGGGGGTTGTCACCCCAGATTCAAGGGCATGTCCTAGCCTCCAACCCTATCACCTACAACAGCGCTAAACGTCTAGCGCAACGACTCATCGATCACGGAGCGAAACAGAGTACCATCACAACAGCCGCAAATCCACCTAGGGAGGCTCAGGGACAGAGTAGGCCTTGGAACAAGAGTAGGGGACAAATCCTCCAGGAGAACCCTAAGAAACAACAAGTGATAGCGACCCACGCCATTACTGTACCTACCAACTCTGCCCCCACAAGTTCATACAATGGAAAGCTACCGAAATGTAACAAGTGCAACTTCCACCATCACGGTCTCTGTCATGGCCTTCAATGCACCAGGTGCAATAAGAAGGGTCATACAGCCCGCTATTGCAAGGAGCCAACCCAACAATCCGCCCCCACTGCTAATACCGGAGTAAGCCGCGCTTGCTTTGAGTGCGGGAGCACAGGGCACTACCGCAAGGACTGCCCGAAGGCAAACAACAGGAATACCGGCGGAAGAGGCCGAGTTTTCGCAATGGGACAAGATGAAGCCATTGCGGACCCTACTGTTGTTACGGATACGTTTCTTCTCGATAACTCGTATGCATGCATTTTGTTTGATAGTGGAGCAGAAAGGAGCTTTGTGAGTCACGACTTTAAAAGCATGCTAAAACCAATACCACAATCATTAAGTGAACCGTTCATAGTAGAAATGGCCAACGGGAAAACTGAAGGCACTAAAGTGATATACTTAAACTGCACCCTAACTCTAAACGATAATCCCTTTCAAATCAACCTCATGCCAGTCTCGATTAAGAGTTTCGATGTCATCATTGGTATGGATTGGCTGAGTTCACATCGTGCGGACATTCTATGTTACGATAAGGCCGTTCGCCTTAATCTGCCAACCGGCGAAACCTTCCTTGTCTTGGGCGACAAACCTAGTACCACTCTTAGAATCATCTCAAGTATCCAAGCTCAGAAGCACTTACGAAAGGAGTGTCACGCATTTCTTGCACATGTTGTAGACGTGAAACGCGAAGTCCGGGACATCAAGGATGTGCCCGACGTATGCGATTTTCCCGATGTATTTCCCGAGGACCTTCCAGGGATACCACCCGTAAGACAAGTCGAATTCAGAATCGATCTGATTCCCGGAGCTACCCCAGTAGCCAAAGCACCCTATCGATTAGCCCCGGCAGAGATGCAGGAACTATCCAGTCAACTGAATGAACTACTGGGAAAAGGATTCATCAGACCGAGCTTCTCACCATGGGGAGCACCCGTGTTGTTTGTGAAAAAGAAAGATGGATCGTTCAGAATGTGCATCGACTACAGAGAACTCAACAAACTGACGGTCAAGAATCGTTATCCTCTACCGCGCATAGATGATCTATTCGACCAACTGCAAGGGGCGAACTATTTTTCTAAGATTGATCTGAGGTCCGGGTATCACCAGTTACGAGTGCTAGAGGAGGATGTGCCGAAGACCGCCTTCCGAACTCGTTACGGACATTACGAGTTCGTGGTGATGCCATTCGGATTGACCAATGCGCCCGCAGTCTTCATGGATCTGATGAATAGAGTATGCCGACCTTACTTGGATCAGTTCGTCATCGTTTTCATTGACGACATCCTGATCTACTCCCGAAGTAAGAAAGAGCATGGCGATCATCTGCGACAAGTTCTAGGGATATTACGAAAAGAGAAACTTTATGCGAAGTTCTCGAAATGTGAATTTTGGATCCGAAGAGTCGAATTCTTAGGACACGTGGTAAGCGAAGAGGGAATCCACGTGGACCCATCCAAAATTAAGGCCATTGAGAACTGGTCAGCACCGAAGACTCCTACAGAAATTCGCCAATTTCTAGGTCTCGCTGGCTACTACCGCAGGTTCATTCAGAACTTCTCACGAATAGCGAAGCCTCTTACAACCCTAACCCAGAAAGGTGTGGCCTTTGACTGGGAAGAGAAACAAGAAAGAGCGTTCCAAACGCTCAAACGAGCCTTGTGCACCGCACCAATACTATCCCTTCCCGAAGGAATAGAAGACTTCGTAGTTTATTGCGATGCATCAAACCAAGGACTCGGATGTGTTCTGATGCAGCGAGGTAAGGTCATCGCCTACGCCTCGAGACAGTTGAAAACACATGAGGTTAACTACACGACCCACGATCTTGAGCTAGGAGCAGTAGTGTTTGCCCTGAAGATCTGGAGACATTACTTGTATGGAACGAAGAGCACTATCTTTACCGACCACAAGAGCTTACAACACATTTTCGATCAGAAGGAGCTCAACATGAGACAACGGCGATGGGTCGAGCTACTCAGTGATTACGAATGCGATATTCGCTATCATCCGGGAAAAGCAAACGTCGTAGCCGATGCCCTTAGTCGAAAGGAGTACTCAGGCCGGAGAGTGAAGTCATTAGCTATGTCGATCCATTCGCACCTATCAACGCAAATCAAGGAAGCTCAATTAGAGGCCTTGAAACCCGAAAACGTGGCAGGTGAGGCCCTTAGGGGAATGGACAAGAACTTAGAAATCAAGAGTGACGGAGCACGCTACCTCATGAACCGGATCTGGACACCAAAGTTTGGAGGATTCAGAGAGGTAGTTATGAGCGAGGCACACAGGACCCCATACTCCGTACACCCAGGGTCAGACAAGATGTATCTAGATCTCAAGCAACTCTACTGGTGGCCAAACATGAAAGCGGAGATCGCTACGTACGTGGGCAAGTGTTTAACTTGCGCCAAAATAAAAATAGAACACCAAAAACCCTCAGGCCTACTCCAACAACCTGAAATACCTGAGTGGAAATGGGAGCAGATTTCCATGGACTTCATAACCAAACTGCCCAAAACTCAGAGTGGCCAAGATACTATTTGGGTAATCGTCGACAGATTAACCAAGTCAGCCCATTTCTTACCTATCAAGGAAACTGATAGGATGGAAAAACTATCAAGAACCTACATCCGGGAGATCGTACGACTTCATGGAGTACCAATGTCCATCATCTCAGATAGAGACAGCAGGTTCACTTCCAGATTTTGGCAATCACTGCAAAAATCCATGGGAACAAGGTTGGACATGAGTACAGCATACCACCCTCAAACTGACGGACAGAGTGAGAGGACGATCCAAACCTTGGAAGACATGTTGCGAGCATGTGTAATCGACTTTGGCAAGGCATGGGATATTCACTTGCCTTTGGTCGAGTTCTCTTATAACAATAGTTATCATACTAGCATCAAGACCGCTCCGTTCGAAGCCCTTTACGGCCGTAAGTGCAGATCACCCCTGTGCTGGACAGAAGTGGGCGACACCCAATTGGCAAAAGGTCTAGTCACTAAAAGCACCCTTACTGGTCCAGAGATCATCAGAGAGACTACCGAAAAGATCGTGCAAATACGAGAACAACTGAAGTCCTCAAGGGATAGGCAAAAGAGCTATGCCGACAGGAGACGTAAACCCTTGGAATTCCAGATTGGCGACCGTGTGCTACTGAAGGTCTCACCCTGGAAAGGCGTGATACGCTTTGGGAAGCGTGGAAAGCTAAATCCCAGGTACATTGGACCCTTCGAAATCATTTCGAGAGTTGGTCCAGTGGCCTACAAACTCCAACTTCCAATCGAGCTTAACAAAGTGCATCCAGTATTCCACGTGTCGAACCTGAAAAAGTGTTTGTCCGACGAAACACTTGTAATTCCACTCGATGAAATCGCGTTAAACGAAAATCTCAACTTTGTGGAAGAACCCGTCGAGATCATGGATAGGGAAGTTAAAAGGACCAAGCAGAGTCGCATTTCAATAGTAAAAGTTCGATGGAATGCTAAGAGAGGACCCGAATTCACATGGGAACGGGAAGACCAAATGCTACAGAAGTATCCGCATCTCTTCCTCAGCCCCTAAAACTCTTACCTTGTATTAAATTTCGGGACGAAATTCCGTTTAACGGGGGGATGATGTAACAACCCGTTATCCCGGGCATTATAAACCGAGTCTTGTAACCCCTTTTGAATGTAATGGGAAAATCATCGATAAATGAATTATTCAAAAGCTTTGATTTGGAGTACGCTATGTAGTAGATATCGTCTTAAAAATTCCAAATATATAAAGAACGTCCAAATCTGACTTCGCATGGGGAAGTTATGATTTTTCAAAGAAATTCCTTAAAAACGATTAGTTATAAAATAAATAATAAAAATAATTTTTGGATTTTGCCAACGGAGTCTAAACGAAAGTTGTAGATCGTAGTCTCACCTACGCGTGGATATAAAGACCATCGAAAACGGAGTTCGTATGAAGAAGATATGAATTTTTGAAGTTTATTAAATAAATTAATTATTTATTTAATTCAAAATTCGGATATTATCCGAAGAGGAGTAGCGTCCTTCTCCGAAGTACGCGCTGCGTACTCCTGTACGCCCCGCATAACCGAGAGGATTGGCCTCGGATCGTCCACGTCGCCATATCCGAGGAAGCCGACCCGTCCGACCCGTCCGACCCGTCCGACCCGACGTCCCATCCGACCCGGCGTCCCATCCGACCCGAGAACCCAAGAACCCGTCCCATCCGAACCGAGGCAGTCGAGGCTTCGGTCATGCATGACGTACGCGTACGCAGCGCGTACGAGCGTACGCCCCGCGTACCGAGGCAGACCTGCCTTCCTATAAATAGAATGCGAGGGTTTCCAAAGAAAGGGTTCATTTCTCTTCTCTCTCTCTCAGCATTTCCTCGTTTTCCGTGTCCGTTCAAACCCGAAGCTCTGGCCTTTTTGGCTCAAGTCCCGAAGGCCGATCCTACTCCCGAGATTCCCGAGAATCCCAAGAAAAGTCAGTTTCCCGAGACGAAACTCTGCTCGGTTTTCCACCTCACAATCTTCAAACTATCAAGTGAGTTCATATCCCCTTCGAACACTCTTTAAATACATTTTAAATGTTTTATACTCTTTTTGGGGAGGAATACAAGTATACCCATGAATAAAATCGCGTGAAACATTAACCTTTTCATATACTTTTCATACTGTTGTTTTAACTATCTTGTGAAGCTATTATGATACAAAACCCCTCACAACACAGCTTTACCCTCTTTGGGATACAATATGTTTATAAATAGAAATATGTTTTATTTATACGTTTACATACAAACACATCATATCAAGGGTAACATTCCTTACTAAGTCATTTCATGCATTCAAAGAACTTATGATTATGCTTTGTCAAACATTGTGAAAGAGGTTAAACTTTGCATACAAACTACTACCTTATTACAGACTTAGTTGAGAATCCATGAGTCGTGTATATCTTCAAACGTTACTTTCTTTATTAGAAAATAATGCTACAAGTCCTGTCTATAACCAGAGTCTCCCGTTCGGAGAACGTGTCAAATGTGTATAGATCTATACGGGAAGTCATGATCCCGCGCCCCGACTGTTAGCTGCAGTCCGTCTTTTGGGGTGACAGTTGTCATAACGCTACGACGCCTGAAGAACGTCGCTACAGGCATATTATGTTTAGTATGGTTATAAAACTCATCGGATATACAATTATTATGGTATTATGCTTTTATGAACGAGTAGCTATTAAAACTATTCTTCATCTAACAAGTGCGATCTTCGTATAGCTTTATTATATAAAACTATGCCACAACTTTTAAGCACGTCGGTTGCTTGCGATTTTCGGTCTTAGAGACTGCCAGTTATGTTAGGAAAATAAGGGTTTTTCCTGTATACAAACCAAACAACTAATAGGAAAATAAGGGATTTTCTTGGTGCAACTATTCACAACTTACAACACGAACACTCATATGCATTTCATACTTTTATAAGAAAATAAGGGTTTTTCTTGGAAAGCACAACAAATCATATCTCAACTATTAGGGAAAATATGGGATTTTCTGGATCTAATACATTCATTTTCAACCCAATGAATCATAACCCCTTACATTTGAAACAGTGCGTTTTCTGGAAAACATGCAAACACTTTCGAATGGCATACATCTTCTCAAAACACTAATTATGAACTCACCAACTTAAATGTTGACACTTTTTCTTTGAAATAACTTGTATTCACAGGAAACCGCTAGCCAGGTAGCATCTACTTCTGAAGACTAACGCACTGGCGTTAGTAACATATTTTGGATCACCATTTTATATTTGATTCCTTTTGCAAACATGTAACACCTACAATCATGTAAACTTTTCAAACATATTTATATTATGGTGGTGTGTACTTTCCTTTCTATGAACTGTTATGATACTGAATATGACGTCCTCCGCCCCCGAACGATTCCGCCGTTCTGGTTTGGGGGTGTGACAGTACACTAGTAAATTTGGACGAACCTAGCAGCTACAAGGAAGCCATGGCAGGCCCGGAGTCTGCAAAATGGAAAGAGGCGATGGACAGCGAGATTCAGTCCATGTACGACAACCAAGTTTGGAATTTGGTTGATCATGTACCGCGTCGTAAGACTGTCGGGTGCAAGTGGATCTTCAAGAAGAAGATGGACATGGATGGGAAAGTGCATACTTATAAAGCGCGATTGGTTGCGAAGGGCTTTACTCAAACTCCCGGAGTTGACTATTATGAGACCTTCTCACCAGTTGCGAAAATAAAGTCTATTAGGGTAATGCTTGAAATTGGTGTGTTTCATGATTATGAAATATGGCAGATGGACGTGAAAACCACTTTCCTTAATGGCAAGTTGGCTGAGGATGTTTATAAGAATCAGCCAGAGGGTTTTGTCGATGCGAATTATCCAAATAGAGTATGCAAGCTTGAGAAATCCATTTATGGATTGAAACAAGCATCTCGCAGATGGAATCTTTATTTTGATGAGAAAGTTAAAGAGTTTGGCTTTCTGCGAAGCGAAGATGAATCTTGTGTGTATGTCAAAGCCAGTGGGAGTATAGTGAGCTTCCTCGTATTATATGTCGACGAGATACTACTCATAGGAAACGATGTCTCAACCTTACAGGAGATCAAGTCCTTGCTTGGGAAATGTTTCGCTATGAAGGACCTTGGAGAGGCTGCTTATATTTTGGGAATAAGAATAGTAAGAAACAAGGAAAAGAGACTAATAGGACCCAGTCAGGATACATTCTTAGACAAGGTACTAAAGCGTTTTAGTATGGAAAATTCCAAGAAATGGGAGTTGCCAATCCAAAGCAATACCAAGCTGAGTAAGACTCAGAGCCTGAGTACAGAACCAGAGATAGCTGATATGAGCCAAGTACCTTACGCTTCCGCAGCAGGCTCTATGATGTACGCTATGACTTGTACTCGCCCTGATGTGGCCTTCGCTTTGAGCATGGTCAGCAGATATTAGGGGAACCCTGGTAGAGCCCATTGGATTGAAGTTAATGTCACACCCCAAAACCAGGAACGGCGGAAACGTTCTGGGGCGGAGGACGTCATGTATAAGATCAACAACAATGTAAAGTAGTAAACAAGCAACAACATCATCCATTGCATTAATAAAATAATTATTATACAATTGTATTCTGTCAAATTTTGATAAACACTAAAGCATAAATCAAAATGAAAGATAAGTCTTGAACAAGCTCCATCTTCCTTTCTCCTTGCATCGGTACCTGTCTATGATGACCTGAGGATACAAGTAATTTTGAAAGCGAGTATCAACTTTAAAGCTGGTGAGATCATAAGTATTTAGTGTCTTAATTTGTATGTAAGAATTTTTAAGTCTTTGTAATTCATGAATTTGTAAGTGTATAAGAATTGTAAGTGTTTGTAAATGATTGAAAAACTCTAGAATCCCTATGATTCCTTCTAGTATATGAAGGTTTCTTCTACCAAGACCTATTTGTTCTGTGTGTGTGGCTCTTGTAAGAGTATGTATTTTCCCAAAGTATAACTATCATTATCCAAAAATATAGTTTGTACATTTATGTTTAAGTGAGGTTATCACTAAAAATATGTAATGGAAAAATTAACGTAGTACTAAAACGTAGTTCTAAAAGGACTACTACCGTAATAACTACCTTAAACCGGATTTTAGGCTAAGGCATTCTGTGATAAATTGCACCATACTATCGACTGTAACAACGACATACGAATGATCGTAATAACGGAATGACGTTTGGCACCCGCAGACCTGCAGGTCCGGCTGTAGCTAGCAGCAAGGTGTAGGATAGTCAATCCAGTATAGATCTATACGCAAACTCACGCTCTCCCTCCAAGAGAATTCTGGCTACAACTCGGGACATGACATTTAAGGCATGCTCCGATACAGTGGATCACAATAATTAACATATTCTCGTATATGTAATGTAAGGTACTGTTCTAGCTGTAATGTAATGACTGTTCTAGCAAGTATAGTAATGTAAGCGTTCTAGTATAGTTGTATATGTTCTCGTCCTAGTATAGTTGTATATGTTCTCGTCCTAGTACAGTTGTATATGAAATGTACAGTAATGTTCTAGAAAGTATTGACTCATGAATGAACTGACTCATTGTATGATATCGCGTTCTAGTAATGGTTCTAGTATCTTCCTGGACTACCCATATGGTAGCTTACTAGTAATCTAAGTGGTACGTATGGACGTGGATGTATACCCTTGCTACCCAAGGGCATAAGATGAATTGGAAAGACCTTTTATGACTTTATATGTACACATGATATATAACTAATATTTAAACGACCGTCGGACGAGTATCCGATATCCCACCAGACCACATCTCAAGCGCGAAAAGGAAATAGGGTGGATAGCCTTCCTAAGCCTTTTAAACATTTCTTATATAATTATACATATATAGGCATGCAATTTATAATATAAAAGCATAAATAAGTTTGGTAAAACATTTGGAACATAAATATTAGTTTAAGGAAAGATCGACTTGATGTCAATCTATAAAACCATTTGAAGGCATAAGTTTGATAAAACAATATAAGTACAAGGAACATTTGTTTGATAAAACAATATAAGTACAAGGAACATTTGTTTGATAAAACAATATAAGTACAAGGAACATTTGTTTGAAAACATAGTTGTAAATAAGTTTGAAATATGATAAACAGAGTCAGAGGTACAGTGTAATAAGTAGTTTGAAACATATAAAATGTTTATAAAAAATCATTTGAAGGAAACTGTTTGGTAAAACGGCTAATGAGTAGCCAAATCTTTTGAATGCTGTATATTAATCACATGTGATTGATGTAATAAGTAATATGATCCTACTTACTAATCACATGTGATTGACATAAAAAGTAGCATGATTCTACATGTATCCCCCCCATAAAACATTTAAAATAGTTTAAAACATTAGTTAAGGGGTATGAACTCACCTGTAGTATGTGACTGGAATTGAACGACAGTTATTGTATGGAAGGATCAGACGAGTGCTTGGTGTCAAGTGAAGACTTAGACACACACAATGATCCTAATTATATATGAAAACATATGTATATAAATAATTACTGATTTAATCACTAACCATACAAGTAATAAAATTTAAGCGCGAGGATAACACTTTTGGTCAAGTGCTAGGAGGCTAATGAGTTGCAACAAAGAAGTGCAATGCCCCTAATGGAAGTTTAAGGTCAAAAGACCATATTCATTGGAGTTTACGGCCCAGGGGAGTAAGCTCCTGGCCGTAAACTCTAACCCAAGTCATGAAATGAAGCTTAGAATTTCTACAACCTTAGAGGGGAATTGTTTCAAGGCTATACTAGTGTTTGGGCACCACATTGACTCCTTTGGGGAGTTTACGGCCCGAAGACCCTTTTCCCTTGGAGTTTACGGCCGTAAACTCCCTTGGGAGGGTTCTTATTGTCCTTTCAAGTCTCTAACATTTCTAGGAACAAGTCTAGGCTTCAACCCTTGGCTTAAGGAAGGTTTATGGCACTAAATGGAACCATTTGATGGAGTTTACGGCCATAGAACTCTTTGGGCCGTAAACTCCCTCACACATGAGGTTCTAAGAATTTTAACTAGTCCAAAACTCATTTAGGTACTTGCCCTAAAAGTCTCTTGGCCTAAGGAAGTGTCTAGGGTGTCATTTGACCCCTTAATAGGAGTTTACGGCCCAAGAAATACTCTTGGCCGTAAACTCTTCAACACTTGAGCTTTTCATGAGTTTTCTAGGTCTTAAACACTTTAAGGTATTTGCTAAAATGAAGACTAAGCCTTAGGAAGAGTTTGAAGGGGTTTTGGCACTTAATCTTGGAGTTTACGGCCTAAGGAGCATCTTGGCCGTAAACTCCCTTCCAAGATTGATTTCTAATTGTTTTGTTGGCCTAAATCATGAGTTTAAGGCTTCTGTGTTTTTGTTCTAAGGCTAACGGAACATTAGGCACTCATTTGTGCCCTTTACTTGGAGTTTACGGCCCAAGAGGTGTTCCTTGGCCGTAAACTCCTCAAACTACTTGGTTTTGATTTGTTTCTAGCCTCTAATACTCATACATAAAGTCCTTAGTTAGATGCCTAACACGGAAATGGTGTGACAACCCGATATTTCGAGACAATAGAATGTAACACCTCTCAAATATAGGCCAAATTTAACTATTCTAAAATCATATTTGGGTTAAATAAAGGGGTAGGACTCGTATCAAGGTTTTCGTACATATAAAGAACACTAAAATCCGAGTTATAACGAAGAAGTTATGACCAATCAAAAATTCACGGCGAGAACCGGCAACGCTGGTAGACGTGAAACGCAAAGTTTCGATACAATAATTTTTAGCCTTAGGTATCTAAACGAAAGTCGTAGATTACGTTAAATTGTGATCATGCATAAAAAGAACGCTCAAATCTGACTTCGTATGAGGAAGTTATGATTTTCCGAAGTTTCTAACCTAGCAGTAGACAGCTAAAAACTCGAAACAGAGATCGAGCGATCTTTAGACGACACAACCTAAACGAAAGTTGGAGATCCCGACAATAGGAGTATAACAATAAAAAGTCTGACGAAAACGGACTTCGGATAAAGAAGTTACGGATTTTTAACGAAGTTATAGTGTCCCGACCTATTAATTAAAAGATAATTAAAAATAAAGTCAAAATTAGCCGACGGAGTCTAAATGAAAGTTGTAGAGTATTTTCTCACCTTCGCGTGAATATAAAGAACGTCAAAAACGGAGCTCGTACACGAAAGTTACGGGTTTTTGAAGTTCTTGGCACGCACTTCAAAGTCTTATCCGAAGGAGTACGCCCTGCGTACCCTCGTACGCCCCGCGTACTCGGATACAAGGCTCCGGATCAACCACGTCGATAGACTCTTCACCCGAGGATGCGGTAAGCAGTGACGCAAGCGAACGCCCCGCGTACCCTCGGAGTACGCCCCGCGTACCGAGGACCTCCAGCCTCTATAAATAGATTGCGAAGGTGCCGGCTATTTTCACACAAATGCTTCAATTCTCTCTCATTCTCGCCTCGTTTTTCGTGCCGACAACATCCCGACTTCCCGGTTTCATATCCAAGCCCCGACGAAAGTCCGAAGCCCCGAGATTTTCGAAAATCTCGTCACTTTCCGGTCGAGGTGCCGCCCGGGAAAATCTCGTTTTCTTCAAATCACGCGCCTTCATCGGTGAGTTCATACCCCTATAAATCTACATTTTTATCAATATTGTTTTAATATACACTTTTGAGGGGGGGAATACAAGTAAACACACGATTATTATCGTGTGTAACTCAAAGATTCACTAAATACTCTTTTTTTTTTCAAGTAAATCATATGTGATTCACAACCATTATGTGGAATCTTTCATACGGAAAACATAACACGATATCGCCTGATATACATTTCGAAATTAAATATGTTGTTATACGTATACGAATCAAACAGTTTATTTATACCTCGAGTTTAAGTGTTCATTATGTCACCACAAAAAGTTACACATTTCATAACAAGTGAGCATTACACTAGGGTTACTATACAAACGAAACGAACTTTTGGAAAAAAAACTATAATAGTTTACGACAAACATTTATACATGTTAAAAACTCTTTATCAAACTGTCTTACATACTTTATGATTCCTTTCAAACGCTGTTAGAATCATGTTACTAACAAAGGTCTTCCTATATTTAAAACTGTTCTTATCAAACAAACTGCTTTCAAATCATTTTATATACTGACATCAAGTCATCAATTCTTATTTATTAAACTTTTCAAAGGTTTTACAAAAACTTCTTTTATATATTTTTGTGCTTGCCTATATATGTATACTTATATAAATAATGATTGAAGGACTTAGGACGGCTACCTCGCTTTATTTCCTTTTCCTCGTTGGGATGTGGCCTTAGGGCATCGGTTATTCGTCCGAATGTCGTCTAAATATTAGCTATATATATATATATATATATATATATATATATATATATATATATATATATATATATGTACATATATAGACATAAAAGTTTCCGTCAGTTCGTTTAGTACCTTTGAGTAGCAAAGGCATATTTCGAATTATACACACACATTATCAATAACTATAATAGGTATAGTTAAGACATACTATTTACCATTCCAAGTACCAGGAGTTATACAAGATTTAGTCTATTCATGAGTCAATACAAATACATTACATACTATGCGAAGAGATACAATTATATATGATTAAAAAGGCATACAATCTTAAGACATACAATTATAGAAGTATACAACTTCAAGACATACCATTTCAAGGAATACAATTACATGAGATAGTATACTAGATATTCATAACATTTTATATACTACAAGTACCGAAGGTATATTCATATACAAAAACAAAATGGACTTTCATACGTAAATCTATTTAATACTAAGAATTGTGAGACATTTCAGCTTCACGTACGTTCGAGTATGCATTTTAAGTCCTGTATTATATACCATAATCCCTTGGAGGGGGAGCATGATACTTGTGTATAGATCTATACGGGATTGACAATCCCGCACCTAAACTGTTAGCTACAGTTAGACCGGCAGGTCTGGGGTGACAGATGTCATAACATTCCAACGCCTGAAGAACGTTGTTACAGGCCATCAATGTCAATAGCATGGTTATAAAACTCACATGGAGTATTAAAACATGTTGATTTACGGAGAGATCATATACCTTAGCAGTTGTAACTGTACACAAATCTACTGTTTTAGACATGAATAAATATCATGGTAGTACATCTTTGGGTCTTTTAAATTACCACCCACTTATAAACAAATATTGGATTTCTGAAGCAATTATTCAAAACAGTCGAGTCTTGGTAGAAGACTACAATTTATACTAGTAGAAAATATGGGATTTTCTAAGGTTTTCAAGCGTTCACAATTACTTGCAAACATGTTCGTTGGTACAAACTTTCCTTCATACATTTACAAGTCTTCTTTACAGCTTTACAAATCAAAGTCACATAAATACTTATGAACTCACCAGCATTATTGCTGATACTTGCTTTCAAAATAACTTGTATTCCCAGGATACGGATAGACAGGTACGACTACTAGGTTCTGTGAAGACGGAGAAATCAAGACTCGTCTTTTATTTTTGAATATTCATTTTGTAGAATTATACTATGAAAGAACTCAAATGTAATTAAAATTATACTATTAATGCAATGGATGATGTTGTTGCTTTGTTTACTACTTTGCATTGTTGTGATACATTACATAACGTCCTCCGCCCCAAAACGTTTCCGCCGTTCTCGGTTTTGGGGTGTAACAGATTGGTATCAGAGCATTGTTTATAGTGAATCAAGTATATCAACCCATAAAAGATATACGAACTATAAATACAATAGGGATTAAAATACTCTGATAAAGAGATTATACTTTTAAATAATAAAATATTTAAGTAAGTATACGTGCCTGCATACATACTAAAATCAGTATCACTAGGACGGAACAAAAGTATTACGATTGTTGGGCAACACAAGTAGACTTAGAGACATATAGTCAAAACTAGGATGATATAGCCTGATCAACTATATTTTCCAAGGGTTGACTAGCATGTGCCTAAGTGTGGTTGTGAGTTGCAACAAGTCTAAAAACTTACCCATAACACCACAATGGGAACAATATAACGTAAACCTAAAATACTATAGGAGTATTTTGTGTATTCTATAAACTACTTATATGTTAGATTCTTATACCCCAAATTACCGTATAGATAACATAGCTGGACCCCATCCCCACGACAACTCGTACTTCCCGAACAAAGGCAGTGATGGATGGTTTAGAGAAGAACTAGAGAATTATCATCTAATCCCTTTTGAATGATCACCATACTGAAGATCTTTCGGACGATGATAACTCTGAACTCGAGAAGGAGAACCTACCCCCGGTAACTTCCAATTCAAACCCTAACCCTCGTCTAGCTTTTCATGACCCGACACTTCCTTGGGTAATATGCCTAGAAACATGGAGCGTGGAGCAAGATCAGCCTATGTCGTCAAAAGGAGACCGAAGCTACTACCACTTAAGCGAAGGGAGCTCAGCAGACAAAGTTCTAACAATACTGATCCGCAGAGTTGATCAAAACGAAATTCAAGGCAGGACGACGCTCCATTATATCAAAGAAGTTAAATACCAACGCAAGAATGCACACCATCTACACCAATCATCTTGAAAACACTCGTGAGAGAACTAAGAGAGACCATGACACCCTGCTGCAAGCATTAGCTGAAACGCAAGCCGAAGTCATAAGAACTCCAACGGGTGTACGAAGGACACCTTCTTAATAATAATGGAACATTAATTGGCTAACTGAGAGTTCACCAGAAGGATGACCTCCGCCAGAAAGAAAGGCTTTGTTTCCCTACCTTGTCTAAATGGACTATTTTTCTGTCTATGCCCGATGCAACATTTTCTATGAAACTATCTTGTACTGTAAGTTGGGCCTTTATGCTGCTAAAACCTTCCTACTCTAAATATGATGTAAGACCTTCTTCAAAGTCAAATTTTTCCTAAGCTTATTACATCGTAAAGCGTCGATGATATTGACAGTCGGCTAACTCCCGTGTCACCTTTGGTTCAAAAACCCTCATCATACCTTCGTTAATATGCTTTAGTCAAGTCATTGGACTATATTAATTTAACTCCGGAGGCATTTCCATGTCTCTTCTAGCGGTTGGATCATGTTATCCACCAACCAACTATACCTCAGCTGGAACGACAAACGTCTTGAAAGACCATTTTACAAACATACTTCTACTCTATACTATGATTGTATCATAGGGATGTAGATCAAACCGTCATGAACATACTTCCAATCCGTACTAGGACTGCATCATAAGGATGTAGGTCAAACTTGCGAGAACATACTTTTACTCTTTACTTAAAGCAATCAAAGTACATCTAGAGTCAACCAGAATCACTCACAAAAATCTTTATCTTTCATGTTACAAAAATCATGTCGTCATTCGGAAACGATCCGCTGAGCAACGAAAAACCCTATCCTCCATATCGACGCCGCTTCATTTCAAACTGCAGTAGCAGCTGCGGTGACAACTTTCCTTACACACATCAACCCAGGCAACGTAGGCAGGACCAATAAAGAAGTCGAGAGTCCCGATGGTAATACCGAAACGGGAAAAACAACAAACGGCAACTCCTGCAGAACGCTTTAGGAAGCAGTTTCCAAGGTGGTGTAATGAGGAAGGCACTCGTGTCCACATAACACTGGCTAAGCACCTCACTTCCGCCACCAAGGCTAAGTACTAGCCAGTCATGCCACCAATGCGGGGAGATAGGGCATCTCAAGAAGGATTGTCCTATAACAAAGAACTCTGGCGCAGACGGTAGGATTCTCAGGGTCACAGCTGCAGGAGAACCTACTACGAACCCACGTTAATGTAATTTAGGCGTTTCATTGTAACAGACTTATAAACCATCCAAAACTAGCACAATCAGAGTCTTATCCTTTGCGGGATCCCGTCAGTATAGGGATGCTCGTACTGTGTATACTTGCCATTTATAGTATACCTTATTCACGACAATAGACTTGTAGTAGTCTAAAGTACTATAACTATGTTGATGGTTGCACGGTTGTGTTTTGTCTGTAAACGTTTCATATTCAAATCTAATGTCTTTAAGTTTCCTTATGACTCCAACATTATCTTACGACTTGATACAATTAGATCCTCACAAAAACAACTTCATACGTACATCTCCTTCTCCGAAAACGTCTTTCTAGCGAAACCATCATTCCAGAACACCGAAGTACCCATGTATAGAATACCTCATAGTTCTTTTCTTTTCCAAAGGAATCTTCGAAGTACCACTTGTACAGTACGTCAAGTTCAAAATCCAAAGGGTCCATACGGTTGAACTTCGCTGATGAACGTGTACATAGGGGTGATATATAATCAAGGTTCTACAAATTCGGAATTGACGATTCCACTTTAACTTCTTTTTCCTCGATGGGATGAGGGCTTAAAGAAGAATCATTTATTCGACTACCTTTTCAACCTTAATTATAAACGACTCGTATAACCGAGACTGTGATGGATGAACCAGGTATGAGTTCTACTATGAACTTCAAAACGGAGACTGCCCAAGACTACGAGTGATCGTGCGCCCATAAGAATAAACTTAGAAATACCTATCCTTTTCCCCTAATTCATGAGTAGTCATACTTCTTTTAGATCTTCACGACAGCTAATCCACCCCAAGGTTTCAACATCATGATCAACAAGAGTTGGTTAAGTCTACATTGAACCGACATCAGGTTCTTTGATAAAGTTGTTCGTCCTAACCTCCCTAAAACAACGAAGCTCTAGTTATTTACAGCCACGAACCCAGTAAAAACCCTCTCATCTTTTCGTGTATGCATACTCAGAAATGCTTGCGAAAGGAATATCATGTATTCCTTGCACACATCGCCGAGACATGCCAAGAAGTGAAGGAAATTCAGAACGTCCAAGAAGTATGCGGCTTTTCCCAACACCTTTCCGAAAGAACAACCGAGACTACCAACGCGGCGTCAAGTCAAATTCAGAATCGACTTAGTTCTAGTAGCCAAATCACCTTATTGTCTAGCTCCAACCAAGGTGCGAGAACTTCCTAGCGAGCTTAACAAACTCCTCAGAAGGAGATTCTTTAGGACAAGTTTCTCACGTGAAAGAGCATCGTAATTGTCTATAAACAAGAAAGAGTGTTCCAAACACTAAAGTAAGTTTGACGCATCGCACCAATATTATCCCTACCAAAAAGAGGATAGAATATTGCATGGTGTAATGCGATACATCTAACCAAGGGCTTGGTTGTGCTCTTATGCAAGAGGAAAGATCACTACCTATACCTCAAGACAGCTTAAGACACAAGAATTTGACTGTTCAACACATGAACCTAATTCAGGAGCAGCGAGGATTGCTCCGAAGATCTAGAGACACTATTTGTAGGGTACAAGGTATACTATGCTCACAAACCAAAAAAACATTCAACATACATTCAACCAAGAAGACTTATCACCCCAGAAATGTCAAACGACAGAAGCAAAGTCGTATCCCGGTAGTAAAAGGTTCGCTGGAATGCCAAGCAAGGACCAGAGTTCACCTGAGGACACGGGAAGCAAATAAAAACTCATGTCCGTAGTATGATTGTTAATACTACTTAAAACTCGAATTTCAGGACGAAATTCCCTCTAACAGGGGGTGTGGGAGCAATGGTTGGTGTGGGAGTTGATGTAACAAACTTATCCTTGAGATTGCTCTCAGCAGTCCTAAGCAATGCTTGAAGCTTGCTCAAGTTGACCTCTTACTTATTCATGTGGTAGGTCATGCGGAACTGGTTGTAGCAGGGAGGCAAGGAGTGAAGGATAATCTCAATTGCCAGCTCTTCATTGAAGTTAACATTCAACTTCAACAGGCGATCAACATATCTTTGCATCTTTTGCAGATGAGTGGTAAGGGACTCTCCATTACCCATTTTGGCAGCGATCATCGAAGTGATGATCTCATACATTTCTTGCCTCGCACTTTGGTGGTACTATTCCACCAAGTCTTGATGCATATCGTAGGGATAGCAGTCCTCGTGGGACTTTTGTAGTTCAACAGTTATAGTCGCTAGCATGATGCAATGGACTTTCGTGGCTCCACGCTCGTGGGCCTCAAAGGCAGCGATTTCTTTGGGAGTAGCAGTGTGATGTTCACCTCCTTCAGCTCCTTATCGAGGACATACACTTCGTCCTCTTAACGAGTGACCATTCTAATGTTACGGATCCAATCAACAAAATTAGACCCGTCAAAGATCACTCTCCCACACAAGTTCATGAGTGAGAACGAGCCGGATGAGGTTGAGCCTGAAGCATTGTTGTTGTTTGAGTTCAACATCTGAAGAAGAAAAAAACAAAGTTTGTTTGAAATGAATCCCTAAATAAACACCCAAAATGAGAAATTAGGGCTAGGATTCAACAACATTATTTACATATTAGAAAAGGGATGTTGTAATCTAACATGCAAATAATTTGAAGGTAAGTGAATGACGATTCACTTATTCTCCACCATAAAAAAACAAACAATAAAAATTAAGTTTTAAATGTATTGAAAACTCCTAGATTCCTTTGAGATTCATTGAACTTTTCAATGGCATGTTTCAATCTCGATATGCCCCTCAAGTTTAAGACTAGGATGCCGAGGATCACAAAGCGGGTGTGAATAACCATGAAAATGTACATGGTGCCCTCATTGTTACAGTCACCCATTTGATGTGCCGGTTAACCACACACGCTCCATCGAACTATGACAAACAATGAGTCACCCTTTTCCACCTTTTCTTAGAACCGATTAGTGTGACGGTTAACCACACATGCTCCACTAACTTCTTAGCAAGGGTAAAAAGTGTAATTTCATTGGATTGCATCAATTCACTTTGCCGAAAAGTAACTAAGATTGAGAATTTTGTAAAAACGTTTAGTTACTTTATATAGATTCCTTATACTTACTAATGAGAAAGGGTTGCCCTATCCTACCCGTTCGGCTAACGACCCTCCACCAATCAAGGAAGCGGTGGGTGAGAGTGGACACCCATTAAATGGTTATTTTATAGGTCATAACCTTATACCCCCCCTTATAGATCGCCTTCGTGAATGGGGCCTACTAACGGTAAGACTAGCATTTAAGTTACACACACACACACACACACACATATATATATATATATATATATATTAATCTTATAATATTATAAAGTATAAGGTTGGATTTTAAACTTGTAAAATTCTAGGGTTTGAAATTTAAATAGTTCAGATTAAAGATTTTAGTCATAAAATTTAAATTTCAGAACTTGAGGACAAGTTTTGAACTTTTTCAAAACACAAAGATCAAATAGCAAATAATTTTCAATTAAGCATTTAATTTAATAATTATCTAAATTTGACATAGTCAATAATACTTGCAAGATAATTCAACAATTAATTTAAATAATCAAGTATTATCAAATAAGGAAATTATTATCTAAACAATTGGTAATAATGTTTTTTTTTGATGAGGATATTGATAAAATAGTAATAAAATTCGGATTTTATTAGACCAAAACAATTTAGGTAATTATCCTTAAACAAAACAGCAAGAAATCCTGAAATTCCCTCAATCTGACGCTCCGACTCGCCGATTACCCTTATGGACTCGTCGAGTTCATCCTACTCGTCGAGTCCACAATAGGATTCGTCGAGTTCATTAGGCAGAGAGCAAGGAAAATCAATTTTTAAGCAAGAATCAAAGCACAAAGCACCAAATTCAAGAGAAACCAATCAAAGCTCTAATACCACTGATGGGTTTTAGCCATAATAACATTACTATGTGCACATGCAAACCCTAATGCTTGGATCTAGGTTTCTCTAATGAACATGCTTTTCATCCCAGACTTGAAAACCCTAGATCTATGATATACAATTCGAAATTGCCATAACGAAGTAGATTTAGATGATTACCTCTTCTTGAAAGCCTGAATCTTGTTATCCTTGGCGCTTAGAGTCACAATTGTCACTCCTCTAATTGATTACAAACACCAAGAAGCAAGAGGATGATTTGGAGAGAGATTGTAGCCACAAAATCGGCTCTAGGAACTCCTTAGGGTTTCTGGTAGCCGATTTCTGTAGCCCCTGGGTCCTTTAAATACTTGAGCTGCTAGGGTTACAACCTGAAACCCTAATTAGATTACTTAGGCCTTAAGCAGTCTAGGGACCCTTCTAGATTAGGGTTTGGACGATTTCAAGGAGTCCATACACCTTAATTTCATCCACCCCATGATCCATAAAGATCCACAGCCCAAAACTAACTATCACACAATTGACAGTTCGAGTCGCCTATATTTAATTAATCTCTTTTAGTCACATATTTAATTCTTAATTAATTCTTGTCTAATATTAATTAAACTATATGATTTCTCCTATTAATATATTAATCATATAATATATTAATAAACCATAATAACCTCTTTATTTATAAATCGTCCTATCATGTTGCTCTAGTGAAGGCAACCCAAAAGGGCCATGCATAACCGGGTCAAGTACTTACCAAATATAGTTATGGGCTTAGACACTAATCCATCACTAAGTTCTTAAATGCCAAACACAACAAGTTCTACTAGCTACAATCAAGAGGTAACTCTATAACTTAATTATGTATTGTTTATATCATTTTGTATGATAGTTGTAGGCTTAATGCTTTGGAAACAATATTACATGTATAATTAGAGAAAACATAGATCCAAAGCATTTAGAGTTATATGTGCACCATATGATGTTCTCGTATACTAAAACCCATCAGGTTTTATATCTGCAATTTTGACAACATGTGTAGGTGTTATCTCCGGTGATACGGGGATACGACATACAAGGAAAGTGATGGTGTTGGGTCGGCCGCCGGTGGTGGAAAGGCTGCCATTAGTGGTCATGGTTGTGGTTCTTGAAATAAATGAGAGGACATTATTTTGTTTTTTGAAAATTGTGAGTGAATGACATCATATCTAAACTAATAGATCTTAACTTATGGAATGTGTTTTTAAAAGAAGACCATTATGCCCTTTTACCTTTTTTTTTCATTTATAAAAACTCTTAAAAATCAAAATATTTCAAAAAGAAAAAAAATAAGCTTAAACAGGGTGGTTCTTAGGGTTCTTAATCTATAGAGGTTCTCATTTGATCTTTTATATATGAGTAAATTACACGAATGGTCCTTATGGTTTAAGGTAATTTGCGTGTTTGGACCCTAACTTATTTTTTAACTTGGAAGGTCCCTACTGTTTGTTATTGTTACGCGGTTGGTCTCTGTCTCACCTAAAAAGACTATTTTGCCCCTGATTTTTTAACTTCTTTAAATAAATACACCCCTAACCCCAACCCCACACATTACCCTACCTACCACACCATTTTTCCTATGTCAATAATAGCCTTTTTAGGTAAGACAGGGACCAAGCGCAAAACAAAAACAAAAAGTATGGACCAAGCGTGTAACAAAAACAAACATTAAGGACCTTCCGAGTTAAAAAAAAATTAAGTTATAGGCTAAATACGCAAATTACCCCAAACCATAGGGACCATTCATATAATTTACTCTTTATATATATATATATATATATATATATATATATATATATATATATATATATATATATATATATATATATATATATATGAGCTAGGTTCAAATGTTTCTAGCAACTATTGTGTTCCTAAATGCACCAATGAGAATTCAAGAAATAATAAATAATTAAATAAATCATTTAAGGGTATTTTGGACCTTTTTAATTAAGGGATCATTTAATTGAAATCCTGCAATTAAAGAAATAAAATCAATATATTTGACCTAGTCTCTCTTATATCCTTCCTTATATCTTCGAGTCTTCACTTTCCCCGAACTCAAATCGGAAAAGGTGGTTTCGGGTGTGTCTACATCGGCACCATTAAATCCGATCAAGACTCGTCAACAGGTAGAAATACTGAAACCCAAATTGGCAACAGCAGGTCTTCTATCGTCGATTGATTTCGAACATATTTTGATTTCTCAATGATCCAGTTTCTTTCGACATCTATGATCGATTTTGATTCAAGATCGAGATTGTGTTCATCATCTTATTAGTTCGATTTCTTCAATGTTCTATTTCTGTTTTTTATTGAAGAAATATTCTGATACAACTTGCACTTCACGGTCATAAGTTGGAGTTCGTTTCGAAAAAGTCAAAATTGGTGTACATATTTGTCGAATTTGAAGAACAGATGGGTATAAGATGTCGATTTGTTGTCGAAGTTTGATGTGAATTGAAAATCAATTGAAGAAGGTATCTATAATCGCATACAAATGAAAAGTCAATGAAGTTTGATGTGAAGAAGAAAATGTATTTTTCATAGCCTATTCTTCTCTGATACATTTCCTCTTATTGTGATTCTCTATGAAGTTATAATATGCACCATTCCTTTTATTCTAACCCCACATCCCTTTTTATCATAATGTGGTTGCTTGTGCTATGTTTAGTTTTTTCAGATGCTAACTGTTTTATTGGTAGGAGATTCAGTGATGACATGGGTCAGGCTGACAAGAGTTTGTGTCTTTTCAAGATCAATCACATAAAAATGATTATGGTAGAAACACATAAGAATGATTTTTCCGAGATTCTATTGCAACTGGTTTTCATGCAATGCAATTCTGATAGAATGGCAATTCTGATATAATGTTAATTATTTATATGTTTAATGTGCAATTGTTACATTGTATGATTGTGATAGAAATGGCTTCAAGACTTGATAGGAAAGGCTTGAAGAATGAATCAAAAAATGATCACGCTCACTGTTTAAGAATGTTGTTATTTTTTAAGAATTACACTTGTTATTCTCTCAGAATGTTGTTATCATTTAATGAATCACAATCATAAAATGTAATTATGTAAGTCCCGATTTCAATGATCCAAACCAGAGATCAAACAAATAGCAATCAATCAGAATAAGAATGGAGTAGAGGAAAGATTAAGCCAAGCATGTGCACGTTAATATCACAAAAATATCAGGTGCACCTTGGAAACACACCTATACGTCACTCTATGACTGACACTGACACAAGCTATTTATAGGACCACCAACCAAACAACCATGTACGGCCGTACACAAGAGTACGGCCGAGCACACGATCACGACCGTACTGATGGGTTTTGGTCATAAGACATCCTATGTGCTCATACAAACCCTAATGCTTGGATCTAGGTTTCTCTATTGTACATGCTTTAATCCAAGACTATAAACCCTAACTCTAGCATACAAGTAATCATATTAGATATTAGAATAAGTTTATAATGTTACCTTGATTGTTATGTAGCAATAACAATCCCAATTCCTCCTTGAATTGACTTTGGAAGGCTTAGAGTCACAAGTGTCACTCCTTTAATGGCTCACAAACACCATAAGCAAGAGGATGAAGAGGAGAGAGGATAGAGGCTTCCCAAAACGTGTTCTAACCCTAGAAGGTTGCTTGTCCACGTTTTTGAGGCATAAGGGTTCTATTTATAGTGAGGTTATTAGGGTTATCTAACAAGGAAACCCTAATTTGGTTGCTTAAGCCCTAAGCAACCCATGGAGCCCTTTTCTTAACGCCTTGGACGACTTCATATGGGCTTCCCCCATAGAATTCGTCCACCTTATAATAAAAGGCAATCCATGGCCCTATTTGCAATTATCTTATAATTACAATTCCAGTCCCTTAAGTTTAATTAATCTCTTTTAGTCACAAAACTAATTACCAATTAATTATTGACTAATATTAATTAAACAATATGATTTCTCCTTTAATATATTATTCTCATAATATATTAATAAATCATATTTAATCCTTTCTCTCCATAATTCATCCTATCAAGTTGCTTTGGTGAAGGCAACCCAAAAGGACCATGCACCATCGGGTCAAGTACATACCAAAATAGTTATGGACTTAGACACTAATCCAACAGTCTCCCACTTGGATAAGTCTAATAACTATTCTGCGTATGACTTCAGATCCCAATCTGTAATCGTAGCTTTCCAAAGCCGCTGTCAACTCTGATCATATCAAATACGCGTGTCCTTAGATAAGGGATCATATATTCCTCCATTCTAGATATCATATGAGATATGATTTCAAATCATTCTCTTTGTACTATATCTCGATTTCCGATTTATGACGACTGACTAATTGAACAAATCAAATTAGCCCTAGCCTGGCCGAGCATTTACGTTTGTCATCACTAAACCATCGAGGGGCCCAAAGATATCGCTTTTATCCTACTTTGAATAAAAGGAATGGATAAACTTTGATACAATGCTCGCTTGTATTCACTCACCGAATCACACACAACAATATGTTTTATAACACCAAGTTACTAGTGCGTTTACATATTATCAATGTGCAACCGATTCGCAAGATACAACTCACACATCTCGGTTTCAAGAATGTAAGATGTTATCATCTCACTAATCACTCGTGATACAATTCATGGAGTGATCCAAGTGAGCGTGGGTTTGATCCAATGCTCAAATCATATTCATAAGCACTCATGAACATTGCAGCAAACATTTGCTTATGTCTAGTACTCTTTTAGACAATCCACACACCAATTCACGACAGTCTTCATTCATATCTACTTCCAACATATGAACGACTGTGGCCCGTTTGAATAATTCGATTATTCTTAATAAACTCAATTATTCTGGAAGTCAAAACATGCAAAGGTGAAACACAAGAGTAATACTAATCCCATATGGCCTTAAACCTTTGAGTATAAATAAAACGCCTTTTATTTATCACCATGTTGATTACTCATTATTTGTCGTTTCGGGTAATCAACTTCTTACTTGAATTCCAACACTTGTCCCATGCTCCTAGCATACACACAATGTTTACCTATGGTTCTTACTTTGTGAATTAGATCACATCGAACACATTTCCAATCCTTCTCATTTCACAACTCCAAATCCGTTTTTCATAAGTCAAAGAATATCAAATTCTTGCTACTTATAGAATATGCTAGATTCTAACATTCTATGCAACTATCCTTTCGTAATGTCACTGCACCAAAGTCACAAAGACTATTGCCAATGATATTACAAAGTCCTCTATCGGAGATTGTTACAAGACAATTCCATAGACGTGATGTCTCTCACTCAAAGTACATTCTTTGAACATCCTTTTGCATAGAAGTTTCTAATCTAGTCATAGATTTCTCAATATTCAATTCCCAATATGGACACACTTCCATATGTTCCATATGACAACTCATTCTTAATAGAATCTTATCTATTCGTAATGATGTCGATATGGTCCATCCAATATGGAAACATTTCCATATTTTCCAATACTATACTTCCAACTATTCACAAGCGACCAATCCTCGTCAAACTTTGGGTTGTCCTTTGATAGTTGTTTAATTGTTTTTAGTCAAAACCAATTCTAGTCCCTTTTCCCTCTAAATGCGCTCGACATTTGGAAAATTTTAGAATGGTCAAACATTAAGCATTTGCAATCGATCCTATACCCGAAGCGTATGGGACACGACGCATAATGTTTTATTTGCTATGTTCTCAAAATTCGAATTGTGAAAAGGGATTCCATAATCATAATCGAAATTTTAAGAACACACTATGTACCTTTGACTAAATTTATTAACATTTCTCAACCTAATCCTTTAGATTTGAAATGAAGCATAATATTCTCTCCCTTAATTATAGCAAAACAACCTTTCAACTCTTACAACTTTGCAAAGTATGACTCTTGTTTTCTATAATTAATATTGCTAACCTTGTAATACTTTCCTTAATAATCATACAATCATAACATTTATGCTCCCACTATCATGATGATTATTATAAAACATAACACTTATGCTCCCACTAGCTTCGACATGTATTCATAAACATCTTAACTTTCAGAAAACAATACTTATTGAATTTCTTAAGTTCATGTTTCTAATACTTAGTGTTTTGATAATCCTTTATCAATGCTTCTTGAACCTATACACCTTTTCCTTCGATAGTTCATATGTGTGTCTAAACAATTAAGACTAATTGCCAAACCTCACAATTCAAATTATGGAAAGGGATGCCGTAACCATAATCGAATTCGAGAATGCAATTTTACAATCACTATCTTCTTAAAATCTCTCTTAGTGAAAGCATTTCTTCACAATCATTTTCATGAAGGAGGAAATCTTATGACACTTAGATTTGAGCGTTGTATGTGTTCTTATCCATGTGAATTTGTCAAAACTAAAGTTTACGACAAATTCAAACTCTTATGGATCGAACTTTCTTTATCTCGATTTCTTGCCTTTATGGTAGCACAGCTGCCCACCATGTCTTCCAAGTAGTTAAGCAGTTCACCCTTTCCTGTCAATGTACCTTTCATTGATTAAGGTGCTTTGCCTTTTATGCGTTCAAAATGAGAACTCATAGAACTCACATGCATAATTAACTCGATTGGATTGGCACAGAATCAAAATAATGTCAACACGATAGGTTGTAAACCTCAACTCGTGTGCTAGTGATGATCGATAAGGTTTATTTGATTTGTTCTTGAAAACTTTCAAGACCATTAATACTCCCACTGACTCCTTGACATATACGATTCTCTTGTCAAAACATTTCTTGACAAACAAATATTCAAGAGTTAGTGTAGCTTTTATCAAAACTCTTCATAAATTGGTCCTAGTTGGTCTTTGTCTTATCCAAGACATCACAACTTTCCACATTTGATGAATGTTTCAAACCTTCTTAAGACTTTTCACTCAATGTCACAATCTTAACTTTAAGACTTGTTATTGGAACGAAGTATGATTGACTTATTGATTTAACCATTTCTTCAATTCTTTGATTCCTCTTCTTGGACATACAATTGTACTAACACTCACTTAGAGGATCAATTGAGATATGGTTCTTAATCATTAAGACCTATCATAAAGCATAAAAGGTACTCTCCCTTCATCTTAGAATGGAGTAACTTTTATCTTTCTGCCTACTTGATTCTTGTTATTCATTCTACTATTGATTTAAACTTTTTCAATCAATTTAGAATTACACTTAATCTTATAAGTATAATCATATTTACTAAACCTTTAGTAAATCATGACGAATATCTCGTTACTCTTATGGTGGACTTTGATCAACAAACAACTTTGTGTACTCGATCTCCTAGTCCTTCACTTGACACTTTGTCAATGAATTAGTCTAATTTCCAAATATGAAATTTCTCATTCATCGTGCATCCACGTTGCATGATTCCAAGTTTATGTCCAATTGAAACTTGGGCGATGAGAAACTCTCCTTATTTGGTAAATTCTCGACTTTCCATAAATAACATAATAAGAACCAAATCCATTATAGAAACATTTTAACATCAATTTTTTCATACACGCCATTGTAAGGATAAATAAATAAAATTTAAAATCAAAATTTATTTTATTGCGGAAAAATTTGTCCTTACAATGCAACTCATTAAAAAACTTATGCTAATACGTCTTTCTTAGCAATCTAATTCTAACTCTAAGTAGTAGCTCAAGAATCTAATCATCGAGAAATGCGATCGAAATCCATTCCTTCACGGTTAGATTCTGCTCACTTCTTCCCTTAAGCTTCCTTTCTTTTCTTCGATCCTACAAAACATCAATTGTAATCTTATTACATTATGTATTCAGAATCTAGAATGAAGCTTAAAAGAGTTAGTCAATGGACTTTACCTAAATTAGAGTCATACATTTCGACTCTCCCATCTCTTAGATTTCTTAGGTAAATAGGGCAGCTTCGTCTCCAATGCCCCTTCTCTTGGCAATAAAAGCAAATCGACTCTTTTGGAACAAGACAAGGAACTACTTCAGACATCGCGTTTTCTCTTATGATCAAACTTTTCGATCATAGCATGTCTTTCGTTGCCATTGTCTATATCCATAGAGGTCTCGAAGGCAGATTCACCAATCAACTTTGCTTTTCTATTGCGCCAAATCATTGCAGATTCAGCAGCAACAAGCATATAGGTGAGATCTATAAGGGTCACGTCGTAGTTCATCAATGTGTGACTTCATCCCTAGGACGTGTGCACACACGGACTTTCCTTCTTTATGTTTACTTGCCAAAAGGGCTTGAGAGATCTTGAACTTTTCAAGCCTTTGAACTTGTGGGTTAGGGAGAATAATTGGAGGAGGAGGAGGAAGTGAAGCATGATCTCTTGTTCCTCGATCGAATCGTAGAATATCATCTTCATGTGGAATGCTTGTTCCACGGGATTTGAGAAGACCATAGTTGTCGAACTTTGACATCTACAAAACGGGAGAAAAATGAATTCAAGTTAGTTGATAGATTGAGTCCTTGGTAGATCACCCAAATGAAATTCCAAGGCTAGGACCCAACAAAATACGCTACAACCTAGAAAAGGGATGCCGTAATGTAGTTGCAGAATATTTGAAGGTAAGTGAATGACGATTCACTAATTTCCACCATGAAAAACGAAAAAGAAATTTAAGTTTTAAATCTATGAAAACTCCTAGATCCTTTGAGATACATTGAACTTTCAATGGCATGTTTATATCTCGATATGCCCCTCTTGTTTGTGACTGGGATGCCGAGGATCACAAAGCGGGTGTGAATAACCATGCAAACTACATGGTGCCCTCACATGTTACAGTCACCTATTCGATGTGCCGGTAAACCACACACGCTCCATCGAACTATGAAAAACATTGAGTCACCCTTTGCTACCTTTGCTTAGACCCATTTAGTGTGCCGGTTAACCACACACGCTCCACTAACGTCTTCGCAAGGGCACAAAGTGTAATTTCATGGAATTGCATCAATTCACTTTTGCCTAAGTAACTAAGATTGGGAATTTCGAAAAACATTTAGTTACTTTAGTAATTCATTATACTTATAATGGAAGGTTTCGTCCTATCCTACCCGTTCGGCTAACGACCCTCCACTAGTCAAGAGTGCGGTGGGTAAGAGTGGATACCCATTCAATCGCCATTTTATAGGCAATTTCCTTAAACACCCCTTATAGACTAGCTTCGTGAATGAGGCCTACTAACGGTAAGACTGACTTTTACTCATACATATATATAATGTTAGACTTTTAATGTTATATATATAGTATAGGGTGTATTTTAACACTTTTAAAATACTATGTGGTCTAATTTAACAATTATACTTTTAATTCAATTAAATTGTAAACCTAAACTTTTATGGATTTATTAAATCTCTTTTAATTATACACCTTAATTAATTAATAAAACCATAAGGGTGTGATTTGAACTTTTTCAAAACTATGCTAGGGTTTTAGAATTTAACATTCCTAATTAAACTTTTAATCAACATTTAAATTCCAAAACTTGAGGGAAAATTTTGAAACATTTCAACACATTAGGGTTTCAACTATTTAAATTTCAAAACTACAAAACTATTGGGTTCAAATTTAAACTATAAAACCTAAAGGGCGAAATATGAAACTTTTCATAACAACAAGGATCAAATAACGAATAATTTAAATTAACATTTAATCACATAATTATCCATATTTGATTTATTTAATGATTTCTTGCAAAACAATTTATCAATTTAATTAAAATAATTTAAACAATTATCACATAAGGAAACAATTATCTTATTAATTGATAAATATCTTCAATTAGATCAAAATATAGTCAAATTGTTGGGATTAAAACCCTAATTGTGATTTGATGAACAACATACGGAAAATAAGAACAAACAAAAATAATGAAGAATATGTCGAATGATCACTCGATTTATTGAAATATGAGGAATAAATTACACTTAAAGCATAGACTAAAGAATCTAACACTACATAAGAAACCTCACGTGGCGGCTACATTTTGCCTCCCTCTCTTAACCCTAATTATGAATAATACATGACTATTTATAGGGAAAAGACAAGTCTTGGGCTTTTAACCTAGAACTCATCAAAGGGGCCCATTGCCATCATCCATGGAGTGCTTTGAAACCCTACAATCTCCCCCTCAAAGTATGGAATGGATGACAATGCTTTAACTTCCAAAACAAGCATCTAGCAAATAAAAAGATTTGCAACGAGGAATATATGAAGCAATCCACGAATCTTGATTCTTCAATAGTCTTCAAACACGGGCTCTAGGATATATATAAATCAAGCACTGAAGTAATGTCTTTAAACTTCATTTTCGAATGTAATCCCAAAGAATCTTCATGAAAACCAAACCCACCATAAAAACCCATTTCAGAACAAAGAAACTGAATCACTTCTTGTCTTTGAAGAGCTCCCCCTCCAAGTCACAACGATCTTCAAATAAGCTAATGATATAAGCCATCAAAAAATATCATGTAACAACCCAAACTTTAAGATTCGTAACGCCACTTGATCGAGAAAATACAAGAAGTCGGAGATATAACAAGTCCTTAGCAGAGCTCGATGAAAAACTTCCGCTGTAAAGGATACTTCTCTGTAAAAGCTTTAGCAGAGCTCGATGAAGAACTTCCGCTGTAAAAGCTACCTTCATAATTCTACCACAAGCTTTATCAAAAATCTTCAACTTTGAAAAGTCACAAATCTAATTTTGAATGGCCATACCAAATTCTCCCCCGATTTATAATCAAAAACATGATTATAAAGCCTTCAAATGGTCATGAGAATGATCTTGAATGGATAAAAATATACTAAGCTCCCCCGTGACAAAATGATATTAACGATAAAGTATAAAATCCGAAAAAGTCGTGAAAATTTGATGTTATCACGAAAAACGACTTTCCGAACCGCCAAGACTTGATGGAATCCATAATTTTCCTTTTATTTGTAACAAAATCTAGAAATGGACCAATATTGCCAAATCACAAAAAATTCATGGACCAGAATTGTCAAATATTTGAAGTTGAAGGGATCAAAAATGAAACATTAAGTCTTCTTTCCCATTTAGATGCCGATGAATGCGACTGGAACGGACAGTAACTCGCGATTGAAATCCAAATCTTTGAAATTACCAACCCCTTCGTTCCTGGCTAACAAACGATCCCAAGTTTGTTCCATGTTCGTCTTGAGCACAAGCAATCGAATCCAAGTTCGGTCCAGGTTTATTGAAACCCAAATCAATGTCGATGAAAATCAGTGTGACCCTGAAAGCGAGCATTATAAGCACCGAATATATAAACAAAAAACAGTCGAGTCAGAAACCGATCTTAATTTTGACTTACGTTAGGAAATAACTGCAACCCAGAATCCCAGTCCCGATTCCTAGACCATTCGTAGGTAAGTTCATTCATATTGATTTTGACTTCCAATTGAAGAAGATAATCACAATACCACAGTCAGAGAACGTTCGTAGGAGAAAAACGAGTGGTTAGCAGCAAAACCTTCCAACCCAAATTAACCTTTTGAATTGCCGATGCGAATCAGAGTTTCCTTGTGTGCGAGCAATACAAGCTCCAAATCCGACTCCAGCCACTGATTCGCTGTGAATCACGATCAACAAACATTCGCAGGTTGAAGATTTGCGGGTAAGCCTGATTCCTTCATAGTTAACCCCGATTTATAGTCAATTTTGACTTTTTGGGTTTGACCATTCAAATCGAGATACTGAAAATGTATCTGTTCTGATTCCTTCACCATTCCTTCCGATCACAAATAGACACCCTTCGTCCAGATCGCCTGCGTCCAATTCCAAGCATTCAATTTCATTATCGCTGCGAATTCAAACAAAATTTTCACAATTTCGATTAAGTCTCTAAATCGTAAATCAAATCAGATTCCTTTATTGAATCTTGAAAAACGTTGGCCATCGGAACCCAATACTCGACAAACACCAAATTGATTTTCACAAATCGATTTAAAGATAAAACATCACTTCAATCGAATTTATCATCATCTTCATCTGTTCATGATAGTACTTCATCTGTTCTTTAAACTCAAAAACATCGGATGACAATTCTGGACCACAAAATCACAATCGATCTTAACAATAACAAGAGATGATTCACGTTTAATAACATCCAGAAAAATCATTATCAATTAGAAAACAAAATCGATGTTAAGACAGGGTGGATTGAATCAGATCTAAAATCTTGAATGTGAACATTTCATGATCAGATAGATACATGAAACCAGAATTAAGAACAAATAAATTGGTCAATCGAACAAGATTCGAGAACATGTTATCAAGCAGAAGAATCGCTTGATTTGAACAAAGGATTTTGAGATGTCTTGACTTGCGTGATTCAGAACTAACGATTTCAAAGAACAATAGATGGGCTTAAACATATGAACTGTACAGCGACAATACTGGGCTCATGAAACAATATAGGATCGGCTGAAGAATATGAATAAAAAATCGGGCTAGATGATTTGGTTTAGGGTACGAATTCAGATTAGATCCAAAGACAAATGAAAAATAACAGGAGAATTGGATCGAGATTATACCCAGATGAACAGTAGATGAACAGCATAAATCCCCATGAACAGTAAGTTGAACAGAAATCTTGATTCCAAACAGCCAAAACACCAAGAATCTTCAATAACTTGTGCAGAAAATCATCAAATCAAGAACCGATACTTCAAAAATCAATAGATCTTCAAAAATGTAGCCGCCACGTGAGGTTTCTTATGTAGTGTTAGATTCTTTAGTCTATGCTTTAAGTGTAATTTATTCCTCATATTTCAATAAATCAAGTGATCATTCGACATATTCTTCATTATTTGTGTTTGTTCTTATTTTCCGCATCTTGTTCTTCAAATCACAATTAGGGTTTTAATCCCAACACAAATATATCATATAATCGGATTAATATTGATCTAACATGATAAGGTAACTATCCATAATCAAAAACAGCAAAAAATCCCGAATATACCTCTTTCTGACGCACCGACTCGCCGAGTCACCCTCTGGAACTCGGCGAGTAGGGGCAACTCGCCGAGTCCACAGTGGGACTCGCCGAGTCCATCAAGCAGAACACCAAAAATCGAATTTTTCAAACATAGCAAGCATCAATACAATAGAAACCAGTCAAGGCTCTGATACCACTGATGGGTTTTGGTCATAAGACATCCTATGTGCTCATACAAACCCTAATGCTTGGATCTAGGTTTCTCTATTGTACATGCTTTGAATACAAGACTATAAACCCTAATTCTAGCATACAAGTAATCATATTAGATATTAGAATAAGTTTATAATGTTACCTTGATTGTTATGTAGCAATAACAATCCCAATTCCTCCTTGAATTGACTTTGGAAGGCTTAGAGTCACAAGTGTCACTCCTCTAATGGCTCACAAACACCATAAGCAAGAGGATGAAGATGAGAGAGGATGGAGGCTGCCCAAAACGTGTTCTAACCCTAGAAGGTTGCTTGTCCACGTTTTTGAGGCATAAGGGTTCTATTTATAGTGAGGTTATTAGGGTTATCTAACAAGGAAACCCTAATTTGGTTGCTTAAGCCCTAAGCAACCCATGGAGCCCTTTTCTTAAAGCCTTGGACGACTTCATATGGGCTTCCCCCATAGAATTCGTCCACCTTATAATAAAAGGCAATCCATGGCCCTAATTGCAATTATCTTATAATTACAATTCCAGTCCCTTAAGTTTAATTAATCTCTTTTAGTCACAAAACTAATTACCAATTAATTATTGACTAATATTAATTAAACAATATGATTTCTCCTTTAATATATTATTCTCATAATATATTAATAAATCATATTTAATCCTTTCTCTCCATAATTCATCCTATCAAGTTGCTTTGGTGAAGGCAACCCAAAAGGACCATGCACCATCGGGTCAAGTACATACCAAAATAGTTATGGACTTAGACACTAATCCAACACGTACACAACTTACAAAAATTACATACACCAAAATAATGCCCAAACCCCTACAAAAATTTATACAATATGGATGCCTAGCCCCAACCACGTAATTATGACAACGGCTATTACCGGCACATAACAGGAGACATCTCCCAACTAAACGACATTCAAACTTTTAATGGGGGATATGTTTCCTTTACGGGAGGTGAAGGCGGAAAAATCACTAAAAAAGGAAGCGTATCAAATGGAGTGCTGATTTTCTAGAATGTCAACTACGCTCCCGAGCTAAAGCACAGCATATTGAACATTTCTCATATTTGTGACAAGGGTTATTCAACTCATTTCACTAATAAAGAATGTCTGATTCTGAAGCCAGGAATTGTCATCCCAGATGACTGGATTCTTGTAAAATCAAAATGGGATGGCAATGCATACATCGTTGACATGAACAGTAATATTCCAGAACAAGTCACTTGCCTCTTCTTGAAAGTCTCTGAACAAAATGCTATGATGTGGCACCGAAGACTCAGACATGCTAATGCAAAGAACCTGAATCGTCTTGCTATGAATGACATGGTGCGTGGACTTCCTATCAGAGACTTCATCACATTTGAAAAGTGTGTGTCATGTGCCAATGTAACGTCCCAAAATTCAAGTCCAAAATTTTCATTTTTAATTAAGTTGTTCATAAAACATTCACCAGAAAATATTGAATCAACACGTCATCTCGTAAAATCAAGTATCATGTTTCAAACCCACAACATAAGCAAATAACATATCATAGTACAATCCCAAAAAACATCGTGCGGAAAATCAAATGTGTGTGTGATGCCATGGTACGCCGCCGGCTCCTTCCCTTTAGATGAAGGGGTACCTGAAACCAAAAACTGAAACCGTAAGCACAAAGCTTAGTGAGTTCCCCCTTCATACCACATACCATACAATACCATCGGTATCTTTCAACTGGTAATCATCATTGGTATCTTTCAACCAGTAATCGTCATCGGTATCTTTCAACCAGTAATCTTCATTGGTATCTTTCAACCGGTAACTGAGGACTATTCCACCCCCTACCACTAGAATACAATAGCAAGATATAAGCACAAAGTCAGGCATATCCGGGTACTGACCTACCCCTTGGTCCTAAGGACCACTATCAGGGAAGCTATCCCTATCATGTAACATATCATACAAATATAACTCATAACCAAACGCATACCAGACCAAGATAAATTATCACAAAGACAATTATCTTCTAAATACTCCTCAATGGTGGTTAGGCATTGTGTCCTTAGACCCACCCCTACTAGAAGGTAACTCACCTCATACAAGTAGCTGTTGATAATTAGTGCGGGAAACCTCCGTCCGCTGCTGCTCCGAAAATCCTCCAGCTAAAAACCCCACAAACACTCAGTTAGAAACTAATCTCTATACTTAGGGTAAAATGACCATTTTATCCTCAACCAAGTCAAGTCAAAGTCAAAGTCAACTTCCAGTTGACCCGACTCGCCGAGTTGGGCCATCAACTCGCCGAGTCCCTCACTCTCTACTCGTCCCCATCTGCGACTCTACTTGTCGAGTTGGGCCGAAAACTCGACGAGGTTTTCTCCCATTCGAAAGCCACAAGGAAACTCATCCGACTCGCTGAGTTTGAAAAACAACTCGCCAAGTCCCACGAGCAGATCTCCTACTCGCTTCCAAATCCTCACCAGGGCATTCTTTATGAGGATTTGGGTTTTTGGGACTATTGATACACGTTAAGTTGCTAATTCCGCGAGTAGTGACGAAGGGTTGGACCTTCTACACTTAAACCCCTCTCAACTCAGTAACTGTTCATATGACTCGCCGATTTTGAAGAACAACTCGTCGAGTTCCAGGCAATCGTCATAGGACTCGCCGAGTTGTTCATCCAACTCGCCGAGTCTGAGGCCATCATTATAGAACTCGCCGAGTTCCACTCTGGGACTCGCCGAGTCCCTTCGACCCATTTCCATATAGGCCAAATCTGAGACATGCAACGCTTCCAAACCATAGATCTATTTTCCTAGGGCATGCTTATCACGTAAAGTTGCAAACTTTACGTGCATGCATGGCCCTACAAGCTCCAAAAGGAAAATCCAAGCTCTTTATGAGGTCATACACTCAATGGGGACCTCAATCACTTCAACCACATAAACTTTATACTTCTAATACGTCCACAAGGTCTAGATCTGAAGTCCTTTCGGATCATAAAGCACAAACACATGGAGTTTGGTGTTTTAGGATTTAAAAACCACCAATTAGGGACAAAAGGGGATCTAATGAACTAGAGATCAAGGTAGGAACTTTTCTACCTGAATGGAAGCCTTTCACATAGTAGATTTCGGATCTATTCCCCTCCTTGCACCCTTCAACCTTATCCTTCTTCTTCTAAGCTCCAAACTTCCTTCACAAAACCAAAATCACTCACAAGAACAATATGGGGGCTAGGGTTTCGCTCTACAGCTCTTCTGGAAGTGTTAGGGGCAAGCGAGGCCGAGTTAGAGTGTTTAAATAGGGTGCACACTCCTGGATTAGGGTTTTTGTCCGAACAACAGCTTACTCGCCGAGTCCGGGACCCGACTCGGCGAGTCCACAACTTAAACCTCGGGCCCCTTCCCGATTCCACTTGACGAGTCGATCCTTTGACTCGTCGAGTCCAAGGCCAAGATGCAAAATGCACAAAGAATTAAATAAAAGAATACGTACCAAGAACTAGGTGCTACAGCCCAAGGAAAGCATCATAGAAAACCACACCTGCCAAAACAGGTCAATTCAATCAATCAGGTACTCTAATTGTTACATATGGACTTATTTGATCCGGTCAATGTCCTTAGCATCAACAGAAATTCATATTTTCTGGTTGTGATCGATGATTTCTTGCGTTTTACGTGGGTCTTCTTCTTATCCAACAAATTTGGAGTTGTTGATCTGATTAAGAAGTTCATTGTGATGATTGAGAACCAAACCAATCACCGGGTGAAGGCACTTCGAACTGAAAATGGGACAGGATTTAAGAATGTTGTTCTTGATCGTTTTTGCGCAGAAAAAGGGATCGTGCGTCAATATAGTTTTGTTTGCACACCTCAACAAAATGGTGTTCCTGAACGGAGAAATCGAACATTGCAAGACGCTACAAGCACGATGCTATGTGACTCCAAGCTACCAGTTTTCTTTTGGGATGAGGCGATCAACACAGCTTGTGATGTTCAAAATCGTGTTTTTATCAACACAGCCCAGATGAAGACTCCATACGAAATTCTCTACGATCACAAGCCATCTGTCAGTCACTTCTGCATTTTTGGCTACCCTTGCACCCTTCTTCACCTGGAATCCAACCCAAAATTCAATGCCAAAGCTGATGATTGTTACTTTGTAGGGTATGTTGCTCTCACCGCATATAGGGTCTACAATAAGAAGACAAAGCAAATCATAGAGTCCTTCAATGTGCGCTGGGTGGAAGAGAACGAGACGGATGCTACAGTAGGTCCCGATTGGCTGTTTGATTGCACATCTTTATTCAAATCTTTCAATGTATTTTCAAATAGTTTCTATGGTTCTACTTTTCGTTCGAAGAATGTGATTGAAGATGAAGACAAAGAACTTGTTTACAGACCACCGTAGTGTCTACTTCTATGATTCCTACGGTAGATGCATCTGTTCCAATTACTTGTACAGAATCTCCAAGTCAACAAGACAATCCAGATGTTGATGTCACTCCTCTTACTCCTGATGAAAGAGAGTTTATCTTCAGAGATGCTTCCGCTGCTACTCAAACATTTATGGAACTTCTCTTTCCCGAACCGATTGCTAATGAGTTTGTGTCAAACCCTTCTGACGGGTTAGGATCGTCTAAAGCGGTTCATTCAGCAGATGATGGATTTGTCAATATTCACAACCTTCCTGTCTCGCTCAATGATATTAGCCAGAAGCTGCCTTCCATAATTCAACGCGAGCACCCAATCGAAAATGTCATTGGCCAGGTGGGCGACGGTGTTCGAACGCGGAGTCAGAGTCGAGATGTTAATACATGTCTCTACTCTTGCTTCATTTCTCTAATAGAGCCAAAGAATGTTGAAATGGCTTTGAATGAGCCCAGCTTGGTGGATGCTATGCATGAAGAATTAAATCAGTTTGAAAAACTTGGGGTTTGGAAGTTGGTTGAATTACCTAAGGGCAAAAGGTATCTTGACACGCGTTGGGTTTATCACAACAAACAAGATGATTCAAGTATCATTGTACGAAATAAAGCTCGATTAGTTGTCCGTGGATTTTGCCAAATCGAGGGTCTAGACTACACCGAAGTGTATGCTCCCGTGGCACGCTTGGAGGGTATTCGTATCTTCATAGCGTATGCCTCCTACATGAACTCCACGGTTTACCAGATGGATGTCAAGACTGCCTTCTTGTACGGCGCGGTGAAGGAAGAAATATATGTTAATCAACCTCCTAGGTTTGTAAACTCAAAATTTCCCAATCACGTATACAAGTTGGACAAGGCTTTGTATAGGCTACATCAAGCTCCTCGAGCGTGGTATGCCAATCTTACAAAGCACTTGCTTAAGCATGGCTATTCACGAGGCACAATTTATCAAACTCTTTCCATCAAGCATGTTGGTGTCGATCAAATTCTGGTTCAGATCTACGTTGATGACATCATTTTCGGGTCCACAAGTCCCCAGCTATGAAAGGAGTTTGAAGTCGTAATGAAGAAGAGGTTTGAGATGAGTTCACTGGGAGAAATGACCATGTTTTTGGGGATTCAGGTCCAATAAAAATCAACCGGTATCCTCCTCCATCAAGCAAAGTATGTTGAAGATATTCTAGAGATGTTCGGGTTTCGAGATGCAAAACCCACACTGAGACCAATGGCTGAACGACCCCTGTTGACTCCTGATACTGATGACGAATTTGCAGATCAGATTGATTACAGATCGATGATCGGTTCGTTGATGTATCTAACTGCAAACAGGCCAAATATTATGTTTCCGGTTTATCAATGCGCACAATACCAGACTAATCCTAAACTTTCACATCTTATTGCTATCAAAAGAATTTTTCGGTATCTCAAAGGCAATCCAAAATTGGGTCTTTGGTATCCGAAAAATTCTTATTTCAATTTATATGCTTTTGCTGACAGTAATTATGGAGGTTGTGAGCTTGACAAGAAATCAACCTCTGGTGGGTGTCAATTTCTTGGAGACCGGTTGGTGTCATGGCAGTGCAAGAAACAGCACAACGCCTCAACCTCAACAGTAGAAGCGGAATATGTCGCTACTTCTGCCTATTGTTCTCACGTTATCTGGATCAAACATCAACTGTTAGATTACGGTTTGAATTATCTAGAAACCCCTATCTTTTGTGACAATGAGGCTGCAATTCAGATTGCTAAAAATCCAGTCCAACACTCGAAAACCATGTACATCGATATCAATGTGCATTTCATTAGAGATTGTTATGAGCGTTTGCTTATTCGGTTAGAACAGGTTCCCACTGCTAATAATGTGGCAGATCTGTTCACAAAACCGTTTAACAAAGCTCGATTTGATGTGTTTGTGGGATTTTTGAAAATGATAGGCTTTGAGGACTAATTTTTTGTTTTTGGTTTGTTTAAATTTGTACATTTTACTTTCATTCTCACCCATGCACAAATTTAGGGGGAAAAATAAACAAAAACCAATAAAAAAAAATTAAAAATCAAAAACTCAAAAAAATTAGATAGTGTTCTTTTCATTGCGTATTTTTGTAGGTGTTGTGACTAGGAAGTGATATCAACAAGTGATAACAAGCAATCTGATTCTGTGTAAGGTACCAAAGCTGAATTGTCTAGGCTTTGTGTTCGATGCGCTGGTAGGCAAAAAAGATTTAAATTGGATATGACTAGGCATAGATAAACTTAAGGAATCTAGAGACTTGACAAATCTTGACCTAGGTAGATCCGTTTAGTCTGACAATATGATGCTTGAATAGGTTGAATAGAGAGATATACATGGGAATCTGCGGATACATTAAATAACCTGTATCTAGAACCGTGTTTTAACTCTTCCTCGATGTACAGACTATGTCCTTAATTCCGGTATTGACGGGGCGACAGGGGAATTCCGATAAATTAGGTATGTAGAAGGTTATTTTCTTTCTTTCTATCTGTCAGTCATATGTTGCCTCCTCTGTGTGATCGAAAGATCCGACCTGGACAACAACATATGCAACTCTATCTCTCTGCATCTTCCTCTATATGCTATTCTTTCTACCTGTTATCCATATGTTGTCTCTTTTGCGTGATTAACAATCCGACCTGATACACAGCATATACACCTTTCTACTTCTCAACCTTTCTAAATCTAGTTAGTCATATGTTAACCCCTCTGCGTGATTGGAAGAGATCCGACCTGGGTGTACAACATATGCCTTCTAAATGTGTATTCTCGCATAATAATTGTCTGCTCATCTAAAGTAAGGAGTATTTTGGAAGTCCTTGATTATTGGGGTATATCAGGAAGCGGGAAACTCGTTCTATTACAACTAAAATTGAACATCTATAGGTTGTCTGTAGATCTCATTACTCAATTTAGGTGGACAACAATATCCTTGGTCGTCGTCAGCTGAATGGTCCTTAGGAATTTTGTCTAGGATCATAGGGTCACAATGTCTTGTCAAAAAAATTTTAGTGCTTAAGTGGATCACAATACTAGCGATTGACCAGATCTATTCATAAAAGGGAAGGTACCGACAAGTGGATGAAGTCTGTTCAATAACTTTGATCCCAATTTCACAAAAAAAAAATTATTATCTGCACTGGTGAAATTTAGAAATCAGAATTAATTAATCTTAATTTTTATTTCAATTTTATTTTTATTTTTATTTTTATTTTATTTTATTTTATTTTATTTTTAAAGTCCTTGAAGTGCACTGTTTTTAAAATTAATTGTGTCGTTGGGCATGAATTTAAAGCTAGTTGGGTTGCAGCCCATTAAGGGTGGACCAGGTATGGATAAGCTATATAAAGCTTTGTGATTGGCCAGAAACCTTTTCTCCTCTCTATCCAAGTACGACCGTACACGCTCCATAATACTCTCTCAAAATCAGTCTTCAAAATCTTCATTTAATCCTAAAATTGACTATTCCACTGTGTAGGTATCTCCTAGACGAACTCAGTAAAGCTAATCTTGATCAAAATCGACTGAAAATCGAGGGTGTATTGAAGCAAAAATGGGTTTTTGGCACTGTTGACCGTGTAGGGGCGGACACCCATGTACGACTAGACTCTTATGTACGGCCGGACACCCGTGTACGGTCGTAGACCTTCAACTTTGCCCTAAAATGAAAATTTTTAAACTCACAACTGAAAGCTTAAATTAATTGTTAAACAGGAAACACTTGATATTCATTGATTAAATTATGTGTTTTTCTTACCTAGCTTGTTTTGTGCAGTTCAATATGGCTGGACTTAAGTTTGCTGAAGTTCACAACTTGGCCATCTTCTTGGTTGATCCTCCAGAGGCTCATTCTGATTTCAAGTCCATGATCCATGGATTGAGAAATTGTTGTTTGTCTACTGCTCTCACCACCAGTCCTGTCATCTATCATCGGTTGATAAAAGTGTTCTGGAGCAATGCTGTTGTCCTTAAAGATGAGAAGGAAACAAAGACCCTTGAATCAACTGTCAAACGGAAGAAGATCTTGGTGAATGAGCAGCTTCTCCGTGAAGCTTTGCAGATTAATGATGAACAAGAATTTCCAAAGGAGATTGAAATGGATCAGACTCAAGAGATATTGGATAAAATGGGATACGAAGGGGTGTTCCCTCTTACTCTTAAGAACTTGTTACCTCCGTACTGGAGATATTTAGCTCATGTATTTGTGAGCTGTATCTCTGGTCGGAAATCAAGAGTTGATGAAATTTCTCTAGTCAACACTAGTGCGATTGCAGCTCTAGCTTCAGGAGTGGATTTCAACTACTCAAAGTTTATTTTGAATTAGATGATTGGGAACATCGAAGGAAAGACAAGGGATAAGTTCCTTATGTATCCAAGATTCCTTCAGTTAATCTTCAACTTCATGCACCCATAGATTGAGAAAAGAGGCAAGACTTTGGAACTCAAGTCTGTCTGTCCTAGTGCTTTTGGTCTTATAAAGCAGAATCGGCCGGGAAAATTTACGTTTAAAGGATTGTATCCCTTGGTTAAGTTTGGTAACTTTGCTGAAGTGGGAGATGACTCTGAATATTATGATCTTTCAAACCCTACGGATACTAAAACTGAGGATATTGTCATCTCGGCCTCGGAGCATGAGCACGAAGAAAATCGTGTTCCTCCCATCGTAATTATGGCAGAGGAACATGACCAACAGAAAAATGTGGAGGTTCGAAGTGATTATGATGAAGATGATAATGATGAAGATGATTTTGAAGAAAATTTGATAGACAACGTGACTATGAATGATGATGAAGAAGATGAATTTCTGAAAGACATGGATTTTTCTGGCTTTAACAATGAGGAAATCCCACTTAATCTTGATCTTGAGCATGACGACCTTGTTCCAAGTTTAGAGTTTTTCGACAGGTTATTTATCAATGTCAATGAAGTTGCTTAAACAACAGAGACTAGGGTTGCTAATGATGTTCTTGAAACAATGCCTCCTACATCAAAACCGATGGATGATATATCAAGTCATATGGATGCAACTTCAGGGATTCCTCCCCTTGTTGGTGCTATTCCAACATCTATGCCATCGGTGAGTGATCATATACTAACACAAACCTCCCAGCCTCCTGTGAAAAGAAGACAACTTGATCCGAGGCAGGGAGTATTTATCCATGAACAAGCACCACCAGCTCAATCCACAATCACAACTACATCTATTACTGCACCACCTGTACCAACCCAACAAGGCCCAAGTACTATATATGAAATTGGAGGATCTTCAGTTGTTCAATGATATTGCCCTACATGGCCTTCGCTAGATGAAGCCTCTATCAAGCTAGTAAGGCACTTGGCACAACAACACAGTCCAATACTTTCCTCACGTGGAAAAGGAATATCTATTAAGGGAGGTCAATCAGGGGATGATGATCCTACTATGTCCAAAATCAGAGAAGAAATCGGCATTCTAAATCAGAAGAACATTGAGAAGGACATTCTTATTGAAAAGCATAATACAAGGATCGCTGAACTTGAAGCTGATAATGCTCTAAAGTCAAAGCAAATCTCTGAATTGTAGACTAATCTTGGATCCTCGACTGCATTCTACTTCAGCTTAAAGAACAAACTTCTTGAAGAATTTGGTGATAGGTTTAATTCTTTGTTTCAACAGCCTCCATCTAATGTGGATGCCTCCAATGCCAACTCAGTCTCCTCCTCATGACAACCCGGTAGATCAACCCTCTCTCAGAACCACAAGGGTGGTTTATCGAATTGAAAAGGAACCAGATCAAGCGCCTCACATTGTTACTTTGAAACGTGCTAAAGTTGTGTCATCTTCTAATAAGCAAAAGTATCTATTCAAGAGGAACTCAGATCAAAATGCTCGTGGAGGCCAACCCTGAATCACTGTTACAGATCTTGAACAAAGATGTTTTTGTGGCACGTATGGAGATAGATCTGGAATTGTGTCATAGGGATTTCATGATGAATTACAATTATGGCTTGTGAAGCGGAAAAGTGCCAATTTGGAGTATTACAAGAGCATACACGATTTCAACTCTTTTACGAGAGTTGACTTGTTTGAACTTGCTGATGATCCCTTTCTCAATCCAGGAAATGTTCCTCAAGCGACTAAATTCAAGCTTTTCCTGGAAGATCAAGTAAAAAGGGGATTTCCTAGTATGAATACTGCTGAATGCTTTCTCAAGAGCCACCCTGACGTTCTTAATCCATTGACTGGCAAGCCTATCCAGACAGTGATGTGGCCAAACACTAATCAAGTGAGACAGATCCCTATCTTGCAGAAATTCCACGATGGTTCTTTAAGAAACATGCTTTTATTGGGTATTTGATGAAGCCACGGCTTCTGTTGTCATCAAATTCACAGATGGCTGTTTCCGTTTGGTTGACAGAAGGATCTTTTTCAATTTGGAAAGTGGGTTATTTATCAATTGGCTCTTCATCAAATCCAGGTTGCCGAAAAGATCTTTGAAGTTGCCGCTAAGGAGTACACTGAAATGGTTACGGAGATCATTAAGGAGCAGATGTGGTGTGGTGCCATGGAAGGATCTGATGTACTAATCATTAAGAAAGACTGAGTCTATGCTAGCCACAAACAAAGGGGGGATTGATAGGTCATAATTATGTGGTTTGGGCTAGGCATCCATCTTGTATAAGTTTTTGTAGGGGTTTGGGCATTATTTTGGTGTATGTAATTTCTGTAAGTTGTGTACGGCCGTAATCCTGTGTACGACCGTACAAGAGTGTTCGGCTGGTGGTCCTATATATAGCTTGTGTTAGTGTCAGTCATAGAGTGACGTATGTGTGTGCTTCCAAGGTGTACCTAATGTTTTTGTGATATTAACGTGTGCATGCTTGGCTTAATCTTTCCTCTACTCCATTCTTATTCTGATTGATTGCTATTTGTTTGATCACTTGTTTGGATCATTGAAATCGGGACTTACAAATTATTTGGTATATTATTAGTTCAAAAATCGATTTTGTGTATTCTTTCAGAATGTATTTACTAGTTTATGGTTGGCATTCTGTCATTCTGACAGAATAAAATTAAAAATATATTTACTAGTTTATGGTTGACATTCTGTCATTCTAAAAAAATAATATCGAAAAATATATTTACTAGTTTAAGGTTGGCATTATGTCATTCTGACAGAATAAAATCAGATTTTTAAATTTGAATTAATTTAAAATATTTAGATTTATAAAAATAATGGAATTAATTATCCCTAAAAATCCAAATTTTTTTTTTTTTAATATTGGTTAATTGACTAAAATGCCATTATGCTGAAATTTGTGTGATCATATGGTATATATTATCATATTCTAATATGATAAACCCTCAGATCATGACCTTTGATTCTATTATATCCGGTGGTCCAGATCTATATATTCTGACACACAATAGTTAGTAAAAAAAATAACATAAGTCATATATATATATATATATATATATATATATATATATATATATATATATATATATAGAGAGAGAGAGAGAGAGAGAGAGAGAGACACACAGATCCAATAAGAAAGTTTTTATCAGGAAGGTAAGAAGTTTTTTTCGGCATATTTTTTTGGTGAACAAAATAAATGAATCACTAAGATGAATAAAAAATAACATGATTTAAAAAAAAAATCTCTAAAAGCATTTCCATAATTCATTTTACTAAGATTTTATGATGTGGATTCCCTTAATGTTTTTCTTTTGTTTTATACTTTTGAATATATATATATAAAATACAAGTACTAAAAGGTCATTTTGTCAAAGATAAAGGAGCTATTTGTAAAACAGCTTGTAATGTTGCCACTTACATTACTTGGGGAGCAAGTGTTACCTGGGGCCTAGATTTCCAGCTTATTTTCTGTCAAAATCAAAATATTGTTAGCTTCGGCTGCAGGTTCGGTGGAGCTGTAAGAGAATATTTAATGTGGAACCCACTTTTCCCTCATTAATTTTACATTTTACTTCAATTTGATCACCATTCTCTTCGAGTCCAAAAATTTACAACTATTGTTTAACAAAAGTTAAACATCCTCGTTAATTATTATTGATTTTGATATTTACCTTTCTTTAATGATTAGGAAAATCGATAGAGACAAAAAAAATTGATTTCTTTACTGCTAATTTTGGATGTTACCATTTTTATAGAAGTTTGTTTTTGACATTATATGCCTTTCTTTATTTCAAATTTGACATTTTATTTATCAATTTCTTATAGATATGACCATATAACTGGTCAATTAGGTTGTCAATTGAAGTGAAATGATGATGTATCATTTTTGATGATGCTGCATGCTGATATGACATAATGATATAATTTTAATTTTCATCAACTAATCTTGTAGGAAGTTTAAATTATTATTTTGTTTATATGAACCGACATGATTCAGACAAACAACTAGTATTTTATTTTATTTTTTACATTTTCAACATGTTTTATTTAAATATTCAACAACATAATTTTACATTGTAAACTCAACATTATACGCTGTCATGTCTTCTCATCATGTCATGTCATCAATAATGTTATCTCAGTATGACACATCAGGTAATAAATATTAGTTAAATTGTTAGAAATGTAACAAATTAATAAAAGAAGAATCCAATTTAAACTAAAAAAAAAAAAAAAAAAAAAAAAAAAAAAAAAAAAAACATTGTCAAAATCAACTCATTGATTTTTGTGGAATATGCCCATTTATACATATAAGGTAAAACTCTTTTCTATTAAGTTCTATTTTATAGTGTGTTTTTAAAGTCAATGTTTGAGAGATTAGATTATGAATTTATATAATAAGATAGAAAAACCTCATTACTTATTACATATTTTGATTTTATTTTTGACATCTAACCATCATATGATGGCATATTAAGTTCTATTTTATAGTGTGTTTTAAAGAGTATTTTAATTCCTTGATTGCATTCGTCTCTCCCGATCGAAAGAATTTAAATACACAAAGTCTTGACCACTAACCAATAAAAAAAATTTATAAAATACAAAAAAGGAAATCTAATAATATAATAATTCTTGATCAAAAGTAAGTTTTTGGTTAGGTTGAATAAGCTATTACCGAACCTGAGGCTGTGTATATATACCTGTTGCTATGGAACGCGTCTTCATTGTTCCCGCTCATGAAATATATTTCTTTATTTAATCTCAATCACCCATCTCTCTCTCTCTCTCTCTCTCTCTCTGGTTAACTTAAGATGGAAGAACAACAAGGAGAAGCTACCGGATGTTGAACGATTGTGCTTCGACAACTTCTAGATATGGCGAAGTTAGTGATTAATATACGACCTGCTTCTTAATTTATTCTTTACATCATCGTCTCAATCATATTTCTGTGGTGGATTTGATCATGCAGTTCGATCTACGGATCTATGACATCGTCTCTGTTATCCGATACATTTTCTTTTCTCTCTAGAGCTCGAAATATGTTCAATACTAAAAATGGAATGAGTATTTTATATGGCAAGATTGTGAATCGCTTCTTTTCTTCAATCATCCCCCAAAAATTAAACAAGTAGTTTAAAACAAATTACTTTTTTTTTTGCTTAAAAGAAAACCTGTTTAACCAAATTTCCAACTAATGTAGTGTATACGAGTATCTGTTTGTGTGAATTTATGATTTTCTATTTCATTAACAGTAGCTTTATTTATAATGTTATTGTATCCATATGGGTAGTAAATGTAAATATTTGTGATGATGTATTGTACTCCATTTATTTCACTTCAGCTTGTTGAGTACTCTAATGTAGATTGTAAAACTCAAATCACTTTTTTAGATGCTTAAAACATATTGTATAACTTATGTTTCTTCGATTATCATCTAGGTAACGACTTTTTGAGGTAGATTATACATATGATTCTATATTTGTCTGAATATGTCATATAATGAAAGTCCAGTTCTAATTCTTTTTTGTACGTAGTAGTCACTACAATAGAGTAAATTTCTCTTCATTTTCTTTTTTTGTATGAAACATTTAGAATATTTGTAGAATCAAAAGTCTTATATAGTCCATCTTTCCACTTTATGAAAAGACAGAACATTTCTACTTATGGTAAATATGAACCATCATCCACAAGCAAATACGTATCCTTAGGTTTTCAGAAAACATATTGATTTGGAGTTCGTTTAATTAGCTAACATACGTAAAAGAATGTGAAGTAAAGTTTGTAAAACTTTTGCTAATTTGCTATACTATCATTATCCATGTTACATTATGTTTTTTCTTTTTTTATTGATTAACTAGATGACATTTGCATATTGCAGGAGTTGGTTTCTTGATGGTAGAACTATTGCAAGGAATGTAAAAACAACTGGACTTCCTTCTATACATCAAATCAAAGATTGTGAAGCAAGTTTTGAATGTCCACAATGCGGTTATAGAATTGATGATTATAACAATGTAAGACATCAATTCTTGATAGTGATTAATTTTAATGTCGAGTAAAATAGTAAAATCTGATGAGATGTTTCTCTTTGAAGGTGTCAAATGAGTGGCCTGGGCTACCCATTGGAGTGAAATTCGATCCATCTGATGTTGAGCTATTGGAACATTTAGCAGCCAAATGTGGAGTGGGAAATGAAAAGACACACCCTTATATCGATGAGTTCATCATCACACTTAATGGAGAAGAAGGAATATGCTATGAACATCCTGAAAATCTTCCGGGTATGATAACTTTTTGGCTATGGAATTTATAAACTTGTGATAAACATTCTAATCTTTTTTCAAATTTAAGAAATCAGTTAAGTCTTTTCTAGAGAAAATCAAGGCATGCAACAGTTATG